>NC_089580.1:67832389-68132389 GCF_019320115.1 Miscanthus floridulus | reverse complement strand
TACTGCCCCAGGTACCCCCGTGGCAGGCTATCGGTGGTGAAACACCGACACGGTCATAGAACAATAGCTCAGATCCTAGGGAGGGGGTATGCGTGAATACAAAAGATGCTTTCTCCTACTACCATCGCTATCCTCTCCTCGATTTTCAGTGACATCCAACCCTAGCAACGGCAAGGGGTCGGATCTCACTCGGGGGCTGATAAAGGTATAAGTACACCTTTTCTGAAACAGGCGTCGTGTCAGACCTCTTCCTCACATTAAGCCTAGCGGCAAGGTTTGCGGAAACGAACAACTGAGCATCCCTGGTCGGACTGCAAAAAACCTATGCCTCAGCGGCTATGGTGTCTTTGCTCACCAGCATGATCAAAGTTTCCCTCTTACACCTCGGGCCCTATGATCTTAACGAACAGAAGGGTCAGAATACGAGAGCCCCTTTTTCACATACAAAAAGGAAGGAAAAACAAGTTCAATCAAACAAAACGAAATGACAAAATTGTTTTTACGATACATAAGGGTCGGCACTTGTCCTTTGATTACAATAAATGATCATCTGACCTATTCGACTAACTAGCCCCTTTGAGGGAGAACTATGTCTTCCATTCTGCTCACCAGGTCCTACGAGAGAGGAGACACCGCCATCTCTATCTCATCCAGCTCATGGGCTTCATAGCCAGGAGCAAAGCCGAGGCTGAGAGCGGGCAATTGCAAAGGCTTGGTTGATCCCAGCGTGAAGGGCGTTCATTTCAAGTTGGCACACCCGCGCTGTGATCTCGATGGCATGGGCCATGAGCGAACTAGTCCCCTCCGACCATACCAGCTCTAGGTCGTCATAGGCCACTCCAAGGGCAGCGCTCAGGATACTAAGCTTGTTACTCTCTGCCTGAAGGTTCCTCCTCGCCTCGGCAAGCTCTATAGCCAGCCCGGTGGAGATGCCCTCAGCCTCCAGCCTTTGGTTTGTCACGGTTCTGAGCTCGACCTAGAGGGAGTCGATCCTCTAATGTGCCTCATCGTGCTCTCAGATGGCCTGGTCGCGCTCCTCATGGGCCACGCCATGCTCCGAGCGGAGCCTCCCCGCGGTTTGGAGCAGCTCGTCTCGCTCCTTGCATAGCCAGGTGACCGCCTCGACATCCTGACTTGCCCTCCGCTCCAGGGCGATGAGCTTCTCCTTGGCTACTAGCTTTAGCTCTCGCTCCTTCTCAGCCTCGACCAGAAGGTCGAGGATCCACTGGCGGGTCTCAGCGTCCCTCTAGAGCAGCTCGTCCTACTCCCTCCTAACTCTGGTGGCCTCCTCCTCATCTTGCTGCACCCTCGCCAATAGGGCCTCGAACGCCCTCTCGGTCTCCTCCTCATGCCGATGGGCCTCGACCTCCCGTAGTCGGAGACTGTTCGCCTCCTTAGTAAGGGAAGTTAGCTCAGCCACCCTCTATTGGGCAACAATCAGCTAGGTGATCACATCCCCGTGCAGCCGTGCCTCTTCGGTGAGGCGGTCCTAGTTATCCTTCTGCTCGTGAAGGAACTAGGATTTCTCTCGGCTGTGAGCGATAAGGGACTGAAAAAAGATAAATGTTAGAACACAAAAATACATGAAGAAAGAAGAAGGCGAGAGGCAAGGTCAAGTGAATACCCGGCCAATGGGAATGATGACTTTGCGCGGGGCACCCCTGGCATGGTCCAAGGCTTTTAGCATGGCTGTAATCCCCTCGTCGAGACTCTCCCGCTCCATGCTCTCAATGGCATCATCGAGGGTGAAGAGTGTCGATGTCGAGTCTTACGGATTCGTCCACCAGAGCAGGGGCTCATCCTGCATGGGTGAACGGCTGCCCCCCAATGTCATGGCCAGGGACGGTTCCCCACCAATCCTCTCAACCACCGCCATGATGTTCGGGGACCCCTCGGCCATGTCCCCCTCCGTCCAGCCCATGTCGGGCGCCATCACTTGGACCACTAGTGGCGCGGATCACACCGCTGCCTTAGGCACCACCATAGTTGCATCTGACTGTGTCTCACCCTTCACAGCTGCTGCCACCTCCGCCTGCATTGGCGGGGCCTCTACTGGTGGCGTCATGCCCGCTGCGGTCGGCACCATAAGCGCGGTCGGCAGCTCCATTCGCCCCATCATCGATAGTAGTATCACCTCCGTCGCTGGTTGCTCAATGACCTTCAAGGGCATCCCTCGATCCCTAGTGCCCACTTGTCCTGTCGAGGGCACGGGTGCCACCATGAGCGGTGCCTCACCGGCCGGCGACGCAGTCGTACCAGTGCCACTCTTGCCTGAAATGGGTGCAACATCAGTCGATGGCTGCTGCCTCACTTGAAGGGCGATGCTCTTTTTCGGCGCCAGTGCCAAAAGATTGCACCGCCTCATGAAGCTATGAGATAGAAAGGTGTGAGTCACGATGAAAACAGAGAAAAATGGAGGAATTGGTGACTTACATCGACGCTGTTGGACGGTGGATACGTTTGGGGGCGAACCTCTAGACCCCTGCTCTGCCTCATTAGGGCGAGGTCATTTTGAGCCTGCCCCCTGCTCCCAAGCAGAGGGGCTCACTTCCCTTGCATCCGGGGGCGCGATGGCAGAGCCACCCTCCTTTGTTGGCACCTCGGGCGCAGTGGCAGATCCGCCCACCCCCGCTGGCTCTTGGGGCACAGCAGCGGAGCCACCCTCCTCTGCTAGCACCTCAGGCACAACAACAGATCCACCCACCCCTGCTAGATCTTAGGGCAGGCCAATGGTACGGCTCATCTCCGCTGGCCTCACGGACGTGCCTTCCCCTCCATGAAATGGGAAGGGTCCCGACCCCTGCAAGGATGAGCGGGTACCTATCAGCATATACTCGCTCTCCAGGTCATCACACTCGGTGTCAGCGACTACCTCATCATCATCTTCCTCATCATCGTCATCATCACTATCAGTGTACTCCCCTCGCACCCATGCCAGCAATTTTCGCTGCCTCTTCTTCCTCTCGTCCTCCTTCGCCTTCCTCTGTCGCTCGGCCTCGATGTGAATCGCTACCCTCACGGATGGATCCCACGGCAGCAGAGCTGGGTGATCCATGAGAATGAGGTTCCTCGGCTAGTCCCCCCATCTCAATGTCAGTATCAAGGGGTCGGGAGTTCAATTGAAGAGGAAGCATGAGGAAAGGAGACTTACGAAGACAACATAGCCCAGTTCTAGCCACATCATAGGGTCCCCTAGCACCAGATACATGAACTCAAGGGGAAGGCCGATGTCGTCCCGCGAAGGCTCCATCACCGCCTTGATGCGCTATGCTACTTCGGAGGGGGAGAGCGCTCCCTCAGTGAGCGTCGTCCCATCGAATGACGCGTCGGGTGCCATCGCGTATAGCGGCAGCGCGTGTCTCATCAACAGCGCCACCCTTCTTGTGTGGTAGGCTGCAATGACGCATGACACCTTTAGGCCCCTCTCCTTTAGGATTCGGATGGCGATGAGGTGGTCTCGGATCCTCTTTTTGTCCTTCTCCGGGACACCCCACTTCCTCCATGAGTCTAGGACCTCTTCGACTAAGCGCCCGGTGAACTCATCGTTCTTGAGATAGAACCAATGCAAATGCCACCCCTTGTTGGAGGTTGATAGACGCATTGATGGGTATTCACCGACCTGGTTGTTCCGGAGTTGGATGCCGGCACATCCCATCGGCGTGTTCAGCTCCTGCTTCTTCTCCCGCTTCTTCTGGAGGGTGACGGCAAAGAAGTACCGCCATAGATCAAAGTGGGGACTGATTCCCAGGAATCCCTCACATAGGGCAATGAGTGTCGCCATGTGCTGGATTCCATTGGGATTGAGGTGCTGCAACTTGATTTGGTAGTAGTGTAGCAACCCCCAAAGAAATTTATGAGCAGGGATAGCAAACCCTCGCTCATGGAAGTGCATGCACGAGACAACGTAGCCGTCGGGCGGCGATGGCATGTCCTCCTTGCTGGGTAGCTGCCACTCCTCGATGGTGGTTCGCACGCAGAGAAGACCACGGCGGACAAGGCCCTCCATGCGCTGGAGGGTGATATCAGAATGGCACCACGGCTCCATTAAAAGATGAGGGTGGGTGGATGCGAACTCGACGGTGGTTGAGACGCGGATACGGGGAGCTTAGACGATTGGCGGTGGAGGTTACAGATGTGAATACAAGGAGGCAAAGTATGAAACCCTGGGGGCGAACCCTTTGGTTTTATAGGGGCGGCGGATGCGAGGAAACCAACCGTCCACCTAGATCTCCACGCCTACCACGATCTGCCACAACATCATGCCACGGGATATGTGCATGCAATCCCTATCCTTTCCTTTGAAAGACTCACCGAACATTTTGCCTCCCCGGGCGGACCAGGACTCGTTACGAGTAAGAGGAATACAGATCAAAAAACGCACTTATGGCTCATCTAGGCCTAGGAGTTCGACGGTTGGCCCATCAACGGGTCCAACAGTCACTCCGAGCACCCCTACAATAAGGGATGGAAAGGGATGGGCCCCGCAAACTGCCAGCACCCAAGCGCACGATCGCCACGGGCATCTCGGCCCACGATTGAGTCTCAACCAGGCTGAGCCTGGCTAGATCCCCATGAACGGGATGCTAGGATCCCAATCAAACTATTCAGCTACCAAACCACCAAATCTTACAACCATACCCACGAAGGGTCCGACCTCAGCAAAAAGGAATCACCATCTTCAGGACACACCGTGGGCAACAATAGAGGGCCAGGGCCCTCAGAGTCCCCTCTTTCAGAAAAACATCCGAAGGAGTATTCTACTCCTCCACAGGCTCGGAGGCTACACCCACCGGGTGCACTTGCACGCACCCGCTGGCAACTCAAAAAATCCCCCAGGCGATTCTACTCGAATCATCCGAGGGGCTCGGGGGCTACTGTCGGGGACCAATACTAGGGTACCTGAAGAGGAGGAGCTAACGTCCATCAACATTGATTCATCTACGCGACTACGTAGCTTGCCGGGCCCCACCTCGTTCGGCCACCGAGGCCATGGGCCCTGCCTCGTCTGACCCTCGAGGGTTGGCTCCGCCTCGATGGGCGTTGCGGCCACAGGCCCCGTCTCGCCCAACCCCCGAGGGTTGACTCTACCTCGGTTGACTCCTAAGGGCTGGCTCCGCCTCGCCCGACCCTCGAGGGCTGGCTCTGCCTCGCCCGACATCTGAGGGCTAGGTCCGCCTCGCCCAACCCCCGAGGGCTGGCTCTGTCTCGCTCGACGTCCGAGGGCTGGGTCCGCCTCGGTTTACGTCTGAGGGTTGGGTCCGTCTCGCCCAAGGTCTAAGTGCTGGCTTTGCCTCGCCCGACCCCCGAGAGCTGGGTCCGCCTCGCCCAATGTCTGAGGGCTGGCTCCACCTCGCCCGACGTCTGCGCGTGACTCCTTTATAATGACGTGCGTAGATAAGGCATGGCACTCAAGTCAACCACAATACCGAGGACCGTACCCTGCACACCTGCAGGAAAGTGCCATCAGGCCATGCCAGAAGGGTGCTTTGCGACCTTCCAGGCATGTTAGAGCCCAAACAGTGTTATAGGCGCCGACATTTGCCTTACAGTGTTGTGGGCGCTGTCATTTGTCCTCGGGCACGGATCCTTACGGAAGCTCACGACAACCACTATGGTCTAGAAGGAAACTCGCATCATCCATAGTAATGGACGTGCGGTCACTGTGCTGTCTGCTCCCTGTATGGCCGTTGATCAGCACCCTGGTCCGCCACGCCGCCCGCCGGGGCGGGATGGGACGTGACAACTCGCTGACAATGCCAGGACATGGCATCGTCAGCGGACAGACACCCCACGCGGCCCTATCAGGGTCAGCGAACATGCGCCCGACGTGGAGCTATCCCTGTCACCGCCTGCCATGTCAGCGGGGCCCGTATAGAAGAAAAGAAAGACCCGGCGTCCTTGAAGGACTTCCTTTGCCTCTGGTTTTCCTCTTTTCTCCCATCTGTAATCCATGCTCTCTCTTGGTCTATAAAAGGGAAAGCAGGGCACCCCACTAAGGGGATCGATTCATGGCATCGCACATCACACCACATCATAGCAGAACCACTAGCATCGAACCTCGAACACATAGCTGAGTAGGGACCTAGCTCCCGGCACCCATTCGATCTTCCCATCAGAGACTTTGGGACCTGTCCCTTTCTCGCCCATTTGTAACCCCTACTACGAACTTTTTGGTGCTAATAACACGAGCAGCAGCCACGAACTGGACGTAGGGACATTCTGCCCGAACCAGTATAAACCTTGTGTCTTTTTAGCGCACCATCCGGGCCAGACGCGCAATAACACAAATTCACTCGTTGGTGTTTACTCGAAACACCGACAAGGTCACTCACCACTACCTTCGTGGTTTGTAATATGTGCTACGAGGGTTCTCTCGTAGCTGCGTCGTGTAATTCTCTTTTTTTCTTAATGATAAACGGGGTATATTCCCCTATCTCGAAAAAAATTCAATGTCTTAATTTTCAATAAATTCCAATAGGGGCATGCCCCTCCTGTTTCCCTAAAAAAACACCTCACCGACGACCTCACCGCTGGCCGCCCACCCTCGTCGCTCCTTCTCTATCCTTCCCTACTCCCAGTCCGCCTGCGACCTACCTCCTCCTCCCTACCCGTCGCCACCTCGGACATCGCCCTGGTCGTTGGCTACCTCGCCAGCAACCTCACTACCAGCCACCCACCCCTGCCGCTCCTTCCCCACCCTTCCATAATCCCAATCCGCCGATGCCCTAAGTTTATTGTCGCCCCAGCCGGTCCACCTGTTGTCTTCCCCCGTCCGCTTAGCGTCGCCCCGCCGCCGGTGGAACCATCTCCACCACCCCCATGCTCCTCCCTTCCTAAGGCCATTGGGTATTAGTTGCGACGGCGGCGCAACGACGACGGCGGCGCGCGGAGGCCCGCCCTCCAATGGCGCTTGCGGTCGCATTCGCACGGACTCAAACCCACGCTATATCATTACTATTCTTTTATCCTAGTATGCATGCATTATTTTATCCTAGTGCCACGGTTGTTCATCCATATTCAGCAACAAATACTCCTTGATGCACCTGCTTGGTCACATCCACTTAAGATTCTTCGTAAGAATTACTCCTCCTCAAGCCAACAGCAAAATCTCGCACACATTTTAGTTAGAAACATATATAAATCATTTCTCTATACCCCGTAGCACCTGCTGTTCAATCACCACTAAAATAGCTTTAGATCTGACCACTCTAGGATCAACTAGAATCCCTCCATCACAAATTCAAGGAGCTAGAGCTAAAATCAAAGAGTTGAACTCTATCAAATAGACGCTAAGCATAATTTTCTGTTCTAAATTATAATTTGGTTCACAATGTAACAACAATATACTGTTGAAAGTATTGAATAGTTAACGATTCTTCGGTACTCCCCGTCCCAAATTATAAGATGTTTTGACTTCCTAGATACATAGTTTTTCAATATACTTAGATATACATTATGTCTAGATATATGAGCAGTGTATCTAGAAAAGATAAATCATCTTATAATTTAGAACGGAGAGGGTACCTAGGTTTGGTATTTCAGCCAATCTACAAATATTGGCTTTGGCTATCAAAATTAGCACAAAATATTCAAAAAACCATCCACAGTTCCACGCATCCCGAGATCAGGGCACATCAGCAGCTCGTTCAGAGCAGAGAGCATCCCCGTGACACCGAGTGAAGAAGGGGACACGCCAGATTTGTCGCACTCCCCGGACTCCAGGCGGTCCACGCCGGGCGGTCCACGCCGGTCTGAATGTCTGATCCCCGGACATCAGCAGCTCTTTCCTTGTCTGGTACTGTAGTAGACTTCAAGGGGATATTTATGCAGCTAGAGAGAACATAACGAGGAGAGAACATAACGAGTTCAGGTCGAGCAACCAATATGACACTCTCATCTCGCCTGGTTGCCGGCGTTCTCCTGGTCCTGGCATTAGCTCTGGTCTCTTCCTGCGCAGAGGAGAGGAGTACCGGGCGCGCTGCCAGTGCCAACGCGATGGGCTCAGATCATGACCAGACGTCCGAAGCTCCGGTGCCGCTGTTGAGGCCTCTTGGCTTGAGGACACCGGCGGCGGCTCCGCCCCCGCCGAGGTCGGCAACTCCACGGGCGAGTATAAGGCCATATCATCATCGTCCGTCACCGCCGCCATGCTCGTAGCTGTAGGCTGTACCTCTAGCTCTAGGCCTCTAGCTCTAGAGACGTGAGAGAATGGTTTGTTGGCGTTGGCATCCCATTTCCTGTAACACCCCGTTTGGACGTTGGCATTCAGCAAGGAATTAGAATCGTATATCTTCAATACCACGGGTTTGGATGTTTTGGAATTGGATCTTGGAATTTGACTCCCAATTCCAAACGGTATTCTCGGCACACAAAACAAAGCAGCCACTAATACGGACCTGTGAGGCTTGGTTTTGGCTAGAATTATTGAGCGGCGGCTTCTTGCGCGCGAGGCGGCAGGCGCAGGACCGGCAGCTTCTCCCGCTCTTGCTCCGGCACCGGCTCCTTCTCCCGCTCCGGCAGCTCGTGCCCCATCTCCGCGCACCGCCACCGCCCGCCACCGGTGTCCTCCCAGGTTGGTTCCCCTAGAAGGAAGGCGAGCGCCTCCCCTCCGCCCTCGCTGCCGTGGAGGTCACCAGTGCGGAGCAGGGCGGGGTCGTCGTCGCACGCTGCGGGTGGAGGACCGACATGTGGAGGGGTCGGGGTCACCTGCGCATGCAGCGGGTGGCCGGTGCGCAGAACAGGGGCGGGGTCGCCAGAGCAGAATAGGGCGAGGTTGTTGGTGCGTGGAGCGGGCGGGGTCGCCGGGGTGTGGAGGGCATCGCCGGCCAAGGGGAAGAAGAGGGACGGATGTGGGTTCTGATTTCCAAGGAACAATTTACAGACACCCAAACGCGTGGAAACAGAACCATAGTCCAATACCATTTCAGCATCTCATTGATTTGGAAACTCAATTCCGTTGACCCAATTCCATTTCCAACATCCAAACGGAGCCAAGCGTGTTGTAGTTCTTCAGCTCGGAGTTTTCAACGATCTGTGTAAGCTCTATCGGTCATGGATTCACTCAGGTATTTGGGCGCTTTCAGCACCAAACACCACCGTTTGCTGATTAATTAATATTTCCTTCTTTTCTTGTCTGCTCAACATTTCTGTGCCATTCTTTTGTTGGATGTCCTGGCATTTCTTGTATGTTTCCAAGATATACGAGTAGGACAGCTTGAACTTGCTCACCCGAATCACCATACCAGAGGACCAGAACGCGTTCTATACTTCTATTGAATTTCTAACTGCGCAGAATTCGTGGCTCTGTGTAACACCTCTGATGTTTTGACCTAACACTAAAACTTGCCATGTCATTATGAGCATTGCAAAGCATTCATAAAGTAGAAAATTTTGAATGCATTCACTAAATAAGTCTTATTGCATAATGTTGTTATTTCATGTGATGTGTTTCAAAACCCTAAATAAAGATCATGACCACAAGGGGTCAAATTTCATGTGATCATTTGAGGCCATGTGTCATTTGACTCAAATAACCCTAATGGGCCATGTTAATGGTCAAAAATCAAAGTTAAAGTAAAAGGAAGACAAATCAAATTTGAATTCAAATTCAAATTATAAAAGTCCTTTTTGCCCCTTTTGACTAATTCAAAATCCATGTGGAATTTGGGGTTGAGGCAAAAAAATAAAGTTGAATATTATTTTATAAGGATCAACTTTGGTATTCAAGGTTTTTCAAGTTTACATATAAAATTTGGAGTAATTTTGAAATGATTCAAATACTCAAATGCACCCTAAATTCAAATTTCAAAATGGAGGTAGAATTTGAAAATGTTCCTAGAAGCAAAGTTGTAGAGTTTGAAAAATTGAGCAACTTTCAATTTTGGAGATTTTCAACTTCTTTAGAAAAATTGGGAGTAATTTGCAAAATTAACGCAGTGGCAATTCTGTAAATACTTCAAAATTTGAAAAGCAGCCGGCGCCACCTCTCTGCTTGCCGCCGACGCCACGCGGTTGTCGCCGCCAATCAGATTGTGCCGCTTCCTCGCGCTTTGACACGCAGCTGGTGCCGTGGCGGGTCCGTGCGTGCGCTGTCGACGCCGGGCAACCCCTTCCCGGCTATAAATAGCAGCAGCCGTCGCCGTCGTCCCTGTTTTCCCCTTCTGCTCTGCTCCGCCGCTCGCCGTAGCTACCGTCGAGCAGCCTCCGTCGTGCCCAGCTACGCCAACGCGATCGCCTCGGTCTTGCGCTTCTCTACGGCTTGCTCACGTCGCTTGGGTTGGCCGGAATCGCCCGGCGCAACGTCTTCTTCCCCGAGACCGGCCAGGGCTCCGCCACCATCGTCTCGACGTGGCCAGGCTGTTCCAGACCGCCTCCATCTTCACCAAACATACCGGCAAGACCGTGGTGAGCTACTGAACGCGATACTCACTTTGTTTTAGACTCTACTGCGCCGTTGCCGGGGTTACGCCATGAGCGTCGTGCTCGAGCCGCCATGGCCGGCGTAGAGTCTTCTCCGGTGCACCTTCTGCCATTCAAAGGGTGGGGATGAGTTCGTAGGAGTGTGTAGATCATTTGGGTGCAGTCTGCCTCGCCGGAGCGTCACCGTCGGCGCATTTTGGGCCGGCCAGTGATGGCAGCACCGCCGTGACCTGTATGAGTCACTGACGAGTGGGGTCGGGCTGTCAGTGAGAAGGAAGGAGAAGAACAGTGATGTTTTGTTATTTTCTGATTTTGAATAGTGCTGAATCTTTGGAAATTTGTAGAAAAATAATCATAGCTCCAAAAATTCTGAAATTTTGTGTGTAGCCTCTGTACATGCTCTAGTATGGTTCAAAAATTTGAAACTTGAAATTTGAATATATTTTTAATGTTCACATATTCAGTCCATTAATTAATAAATGTAATTTCCATGATTTTTGTAGGCCACTGTATAATTCCAAAAATTATGAAATTTGTTTTGGTATACTAATTTGTCATGAGGAAGCTTACATAAAATTTTGAGGTCATTTGGAACAAGTTTATTTTTGGGCTTATTTCCAAATTAATTCAAAAATAAATAAAAGCAAACCCTAAGTGTTAGATTAGTGCTTGATCTTGTTTTGGCCATGTTTTGTGACCATTAGGGTTTTAAGATCAGTGTGGTCGGAGAGTTTACCGTAGTGGTCGGAGAGTTTACCGTAGTGGTCGGAGAGTTCACCATAGTGGTCGGAGAGTTCACCGTAGTGGTCGGAGAGTTCACCATAGTGCTCGGAGAGTTTACCATAGTGGTCGGAGAGTTCACCGTAGTGGTCGGAGAGTTCACCATAGTGGTCGGAGAGCTCGCCGAAGTGGTCGGTGCTGGAGTGGTCACATCCGTTACGAATATGGTTTGGTTAGTTTGGCTTGTAACTGTACCATGGAGGAAAGTTGTATTCAAGGTGTTGTTATATTTCATGCACCATGAAAGCATCATGTTTACATTATCATCATGTTGAAGCATATGCTATTATTTCGTGTAGAACCCGAGAGTGAAACGATTCTAGTTGAACAAGTTGTGGAAGAATCCCCGGTTGTCACGGGATTCGATAATCGTGATACTGATCCGGAACCCAAGATCGTCAACGAAGGCAAGCCCCGGTTTATGCATTAAACCATTACCTTGTTACTTTGAAAAGTTTATCACCTATGTTACTTATTGCATTAAGTTGATTAATTCAAATGTTACCTATTTGATGCATTACCTATTTATCATCCTTGAAGATGTTTTCATTTACAAAGGCGTAGTATGCTTAGTATGCTTTATGGTAGGCTTTCAAAGTAAAAGTTTGGATACAATCAAAGATGGCATACTGGCCAAGGAAAGAAAGAAGGTAGAATGAACTAGAGACTAGTCCGGTGACTTATCTTGAATGTTGGGTAATATTGTCGACTATATCACTTAAAGGTCACTCATTGTGGATCTTCTGAACGAGACACTTTGTAGTACTGGGCTAATCTGATACTAAGACGAATGCCCACGCACTGGGAGTGGAGAGATGGCAGGAGTAGCGTGTACCCTCGTGGCTAGAATGTGGCCGGATTTGAGGTGTGCTGTGCTCTCGGGTGGCGTGGAGACGGCTTAGTATAGGAGGATCTGGTAGCGAGGTTGAAATATGCAAGATTAAGTTCTACGTATGTCGTGTGATAAGGAATCCCCTGCTGGGACTTGAATCAATTCGAATTGCCGGTGCTTCGCGGATATGGAGACTCGATTCATTACAGAAGCAATGCAGGACTAGTGAATTACTAAAATATGAGAAAAAAATGGAATGAGAAGGATTGTAATATGGGAAATGTACATTTAGTTTGAGATAATGAACTAAAAGGACTTAGGGGTAAAACTTGAAAATAGGATAAGAATAGTAAGCTTTTGGCAAAGGACTTTGAATTTTGTTACATTCTTACCTTGTCCCAAACCCTGCATCTCTAAAAGTCTTACACCCCTGTTACGTCGGGTTAGTCTTGTTGAGTACCTTTGTACTCAGGGTTTGTTAACCCTTGTTGCAGGTGAGTCGCATGCGCAGGCTTGTTTTGGTCCCTGTTGCATGTCTGTGTTTGAAGTCAATGACGATGAGGAGTGATGAATGGCCTTTGGATAAGGCACTAGTTTGTATGATAAATAAAGTTAATGTAATATTATCCCGCTACTATGGTTGTATGACACTTATGGTATTGTAAGTTTGAAAACAACTGGTTTGTAAACTATGTTATCTTAAGACTTCCGCTATCTTTACTCTGATGTATATATTTGAATAAACTGTTGTAATATGCAATGTCTGTGATGGGGTTCCTGTTTGAAAAGAGAATCGTGGATGATTCGGGTTTCCCGAGGACACCCGACAGACCTGTTGAGTTGTTGGGAACTCGTGAACGCTATCCGAGGTCTGTTAAGACAATGATAGATGCACGTGGGCCCGATTTCTTAGGAGGTTCTGCCACACTCTGCAGCACTCCTACTACTGTTTGGTCACTGTGTTTTAACACTATTTTTTTATCCCATAGTAGTGGCCTGCGTCGAAATTCACCAGCTCGGCCGCTGGTGGTCGGGTATGACGTGACCTCGAAGGGGCTCACGAGTGAACCGTTGAGTTTGGACTTTGGACTTTGGCTCAGGCGATGTTGCAGCACCAATGCGCATGTTACTTCACTATAGAGAGTCGTTTTTCTATGTCATTTTAGCTTCATCGGCTCCTTTGTGTACTGCCGCAGGAGTCGGAGCTGAAACCCTACGGAACAGGTCCAAGTAATTGTTGGGATAGGCTTGGCATCAAGCTTTGCAAGATTGAACCGTGATCTGTGGATGGATCTTTACCCCGCTGCTGTTCATTGAACATCGATCATTATGGAATTTCAAATCAGCAAATGAGACACCCTTGTCCACACAAGTCCTTCTGGACTGCTTTGCGTCTCTGCCATTCCATTGCCCTACAGCCTGTTCGGAAGGCCGTAAACGATCATGGATTATTTACTGCTGGCTGGTTTGGTGTGAGAGAAAAACACTGTTCCCGGCTGAAAATTTACGATCGTTTACGAGCAAACGAACAGGCTGCTAGCATGGCTGGCGTCTGGAGGAAATTTCCAGGGTACTGCTTGACAATTTATTGGCGGATGACAATCAATTCATCACAGGAAGACCTTGGAATCACCATTGACCGAACACATGCTGGATGCATTGGCCTGCGCAAGAACTCATTGATTGCATCCATGCGTGACCTCCAAACAAGTCAACCACCCAAGTTCAAGAGTCTCGGAGTTAGCACAAGACAAAATGTAAACAAGTGTAGTTCAGAGAAAGGAAGAACGAAACAAATGCTCCATTGGCAACGACCAACGTTATCCTTGTTGCCTGCTTACCATCCTTGCCATTTCATTATTCTAGCATGCATGCCATATTGCCATGGATCTGCGCAAGCCGAGCAAAGTGCTCAGTGGTGGTATCCATGTGTTCGTTCGGATCTCAAGGGACCTCTGCCTGAGATTTCGCTGACAGAGCCCTGGGTCACCAACCCAAAGTTTTAGTATAAATTCAGCTAACCAGATCACTCAAGAGCAAACGTTCGCGGCCACCACCATGAAACTGGTCAAGCTCTACGCTGTCTTCACCATCCTGGCTGCTCTGTTCATCGTGACATGGCCCGTTGCTGTGCTGGGGGGTAGGCTGGCCAGGGCGCCCCCAACGCCGAAATCTGGTCCCATCCAGCACCACCGCCCACCACGACTACACGACCCGCCGCCACCGCCGCTCCATCGGCACGGTCTTCGTCGGCGACAACCATATCAAGCACCACCACCATTTCATCATTAGATTTCGGTTTGCATTCACAGTTTCAGTACTTTTTTAGGCACCCCCTCAATCGGTGCTCGATCTTTCGATTGTTCCAGTAAACAGTGTTGACTCTATTAATCAGTGTTCACTCTTTTATCCAGTAATATAGATCGTGTGATCTTCAAATCGTATACTGCTTTCGAAATTTCAGTATTTGGCTGAGCTATTATTTTCTTTTACCGTTCAAATCTTTACTGCGGTTAAGATGTTAAAATGTCTCGTGAGAACGAGCAAATCATTTAAATTTGAATAGCAAAACGGGTCTTAATTTTCTGCACAAGAAGGATTCAGAGACAAAGAAACGGATGTTCTCAAGACTTATTAGACCAACCTCAACGAAGGGAGGTAACCTCCCCCCTCAGCCGATCTGAAGAGCAGAAGATTTGTTCTCCGAGCAACGCAACACCTCCATTGCCATTGAAATCAGCCAAAGGGGCTGCCTGAATCGTTGCTCGTTGATGTTCTCTCCTCCGAGATGAGATCGATCCTATGCAAAAAGGGAGCTCGGACGCAGCAAAAACAACGAGACGCAAAAAAAGAGAAGGAAAATAACCGAACAAGTTATCTCATCAGAGACATGAGACCATGAAGACATCCTACAAAACCTATCTGCACAGGCGCGACGCCTCGGGGCGGCCGTGCGGCGCTGAATGAAGAGGTTCGCTGCGTCCTCTCGCCCGGATTGCCTTTATAGGAGGGAGGAGAGGGGAACCCTAACCAGAGGGGTTCGGCCGCCTGGGCTGGGTCACGGGAAATGATAGGGGTGCCCCTGCCATGGATCAGTGTAGCCCATTCTGAGCATCAGGCCGCTGGGTTATGTTTCGGACGGCCCAGTAAGAGGACAATTTTCGGACTAAAATTAAGCCCAACTCCCAAGGGGAACGTGGGGAAATTTCTTCATTCGTACATTTTTTTTACTATAAAATTGAATTGATTCCTATAAAAAATTTATATGATTTCTTTAAAGGTTACCGCGTTTCAAACAGGACTTATAATTGTAGCGCATCAGCATCCTATAACAAATAATAAAAAGAGAGTATATGGTTGGTGTTTCGACTCCCAACTTAGTTTAATACTACCTTCGGTCCATTTTATCTGGCGCAAGGTAGAATGACACGATCTCTTAAATTACAATTTAACCATTCATTTGCTTTATATTATATTATTTAGGTTTATAAACTTATAATCATTGGATAGTATAATTCCTTACAAATCTAATCATATAAGGTTTGTATTATAATAGTTAAAATTATTAGCTTAATTATTGCTCAAAGTTTTTAAAGTTTTAATCTTGATATACGTGTGCGCTAGATAAAATGGATCGGAGGGAGTATATCCAAATATAGCAAACAATAAAAAGACAGCATGTGGTTGGTGTTTGGACTCCCCAGCTAATAAGCTACGAACAGTTAGTTTAATGGATCCAAATAGGTCCAGGTAATTAATAGGCTAGGTATATGTTAGCTAGGCAGCTGCCCAAATGTCACAAGTTGAGCATCCGGAGAGGAATATGTAAAGAAATATTCTCCTAAAAAGACTATAGGCACAGATGAACAAAAAGTTGATCTATAATGTACTCCCTCCGTCCCTTTTTAACTGTTATTCTCACTTTTCGAGAAGTCAAATATCATCAACTTTGGCCAAATATATATAAGAAAAAATACTAAAATTTATAATGCATAGTTGGTATCATTAGATAGATCAATCTATTTTCATAATGAACTTATTTGGAAATACAAATGTTGCTAATATTTTCTATAAACTTAGTCAAACTTAAGAAAATTTGACTGACACGCTTCTCAAGGTGACAGTTAACAAGGGACAGAGGGAGTATGCTTCAACGAAGGGATGCCATGTGGTGTCAATTCAAAAGAAAAAAAATCAATCAATTATACTTTACACTATATTTTGTCATGGCCCTGCTCATCAGCCCCACTTGCCAGCTTTGTGGGAAGAGAGAAAGGAGGAATAAGGGGGAATGAGAGCCTTCTACATTTGGGGATTCACGAGAGAGAAATGAGAGCTCTCATCCATCCAGGGGCGATAGGAGTTCGGTTGGAGAGCAAATTTTGTGTTTTGGTGTCTCAAAATAGGATAGGGCTTCAGTTAAGAGTTTGGTTGGAATTGCTCTAACCATTAGTAAGAATATAGAGAGTCTATTAGAATTGCTCTTAGTTATGACAATTTTCAGTCATATATAAATCGAACAAGGAAGTAAGACATCCTACGTTTCGGCCTGCCTAACAACTGCTATGTCTTATGGTCCATTAGTTTCCCCATATATAGTACGATCATTATATAATGGTATGAATGAATGCATTTTTATCTATATGGATGACTTAACTGTATGTGTTATATCCACTTCATATATATCATTATATCATATATGAGCATATTGATTCATCAGCACCGTATATGTGAGTTTATTTTCAGGGGCAAAGCCCTGTCCAAGTTGACCTATATTCAAACTGGGTTATTTCAGACGTGTATATATGCTACAAAACGTATGAAAGTATATATCCTTTTACTCATTTTCTGAATTTAGAATCAAAGGCCATGCCAGCAGCATACGAGTTTACCAGAAGGGCATGCTTGTTTGGCAGCAATGCAGAATGTAGCAATGTACTGTACCTCCCTCCAGCTGGAAATACATATAGGAGTATTTAATAAACTGACCAGAAATTCGCGACTGGGTACATATACAAGCAACATACTGAAGAAGACTCAGCATAGTCTTCTTCAAATGTTGCTGGTACATTGCTGATGTATTTCCAGTAATATATGTAAGTTCTCTTCAACAATATCAGTAACATATTCAGTAACGATTTTTCCTGTACAGCTGTCATTCATGAAACTGGCTAGGTAATGTCTTTTCAGTAATATATATATATGTGATGTATGCTGGAGGATATATATAAGTTTAGGAAGTAAGCTGCACATGTGTGCTTGATAACTTGACAAACGCAGATACAAGTTGTGTGGTCACGAAACATCAGTAAAGTCACGATGGATACATTCCGTTAGCATCATTCATGATTGTATAGCAAACGGCAGATGTTCACTGCAGGAAAAAGGGTGGATTCATCTATCAGTTCCACAAGTTCCCTTACCAAGCATATGCAAAGAATTTGGAAAACTGGAATGTTAACCTGACACAGATTTCAGTCCACGATCCTAAGGATTCAACAGGAATGGAGACAAGTAATTGACCACGATCACACTCCAACTCATTGCTTGCTTATAGTCAACTAAAACCAAAGCACTTAAAGCATCATGTCTGCCATAAGCCAATGCACCAACAGAAGGTTCATCATCATGGAATGAATGGATCCCAGTGTTCTCATCATGGTACTGGTGGTCAGCCCGTAGCATGATCTGAAAAGACACAATTGATAAACTCATAACCATGCCATAGCTCAGATTCCAACAAAGCTAGTCATGATATTTCAAAAGATTAATGTGATTGGGTTCTTCTGTGCGTGGCGTGTGCTTGGGATTGGCCATAGAGGAGAGTACAGCTGTACAGGAAAATTTGGATTAACAGTATCTAGCCAGTTTCAAGTACTATCTAAGTTAGAGACTGACTTAGATTATATTAGATTTGATAGCATCACTACGGGGGAGGCAAAATTCCCCGAGTGTCGCAGGCTTCCCCAAGTGCCAAAAATCGGACACTTGGCAAAGCCAATCTTCCTCGAGTGTTGCACTCGGGGAAGAATAGCACTCGGGGAAGAGAGGCTTTGTCGAGTGCCGCAGAGTGCCTAGCACTCGGTAAAGAGCGGCACTCGGCAAAGGCCCTCTTCCCCGAGTGCAACACTCGGGGAAGAGCGGCACTCGACAAAGAAAAATGTTACTTGACGGCCCAGCCCGCCCACGCCGTTAAAACTAAAAAAAATTGCTTTGCCGAGTGTCGCACCCTGGCACTCGGCAAAGAGGCTGGCTTCCCCGAGTGCCCTGTCATGGCACTCGGCAAAGGGCCTCTTTGCCGAGTGCCAGGAAAGGCACTCGGGGAAGATTTTTTTTTTGTTTTTTTGCCCAATTTTTTGTGAGGCCTTCTCACATTATTTAAAACTCCTTGTTCAAATTTGGGATAATTTTGACTTTTTTTGGTATATTTCGTTAATTTTTTCGTTTCGTTGAATTTTTTTTGCATACTTCAAATTTGAACTGCAGGTGCATGAAATAATGGAATTTGGTGATTCAAAAAATGATATTCATGATATTTGGTGTATGTTGAAGTCGTATCCAGGAATTCACATGAAATGTCGAGCATCTTGTTGACGTAACATGACGAGGTACTTGCGGGAAAAGTGTATTTAAATCATATAAAATCCGAACAAAGTCCAAAAATCACGAAACTTGTCGAGGCGTCATGTTATCGCATGTAGATGCTATGATAAAAATTTGAGAAGGTTTCGAGCAAGTTGTGACGTTGGATAACTAAAACCCAAACATCTACCTGGCCTTTTCTGGCTTTTGATAATAACCTGACCGGCCATATCTATATTATTTGGCCCTTTCAGAAACTGAAGCTCAGCTCAAAAAAAACTCACCCTGTTTCTCTCTCATTGATCTTGAAAGTGGCGAGAAATGGATCGTGATGATGTGGCTGGCTTTTATTAGTGGAGGTTAATTGCAAACATATATTTCTGACCTCGATCTGAGACTTCTAATTAACCCAGTACAGTATGCAGCGGGATCTGTTCTTTTCATCTTTGGTATTAATATGTTTCTTGATTCGAATGGGCAAGGCCTACCTAAACCTTGGATCTGGTGGTATTAATATTAACTCCTTGAACGATTCTTGACATTGGAGCATGTACAGATCAGCGAGCAGTAGAGTATAAAGGTACTTCCATTGGCACACTACTACCACATGCCATGCATGTTGTGCATGCTCTCTATTAATTTGTCAAGTTAGCACGACATATAGCTTGTATAGACAACGAATCGATCGATGTTTACTTGCAGGTGTCCGAACTCCTGAGCTGACCCGGCCCAGTTGATGAATGGCAGGTGATTCAGCTAATTAGTTCATTGTGATATGTGAAGAAAATAAAGCCAAATCAACTCTTCCGCTAAGGGTGGAGCTGAGGCCACCGACTGGCCAAATCTGGTCCGCTTTAGCTCAGCTCTGCTCTCGATCCCAGGGCTTCCTTTCGCGGTGAACCCTAGCGGCGCGCAGGTGGGCGGGAGGGAGCGAGCAAGCGAAAAGAAACCCCCCGCGCGGAGGAAATTATAACGGTCGTTTCGGGACCTCGTCCAAGGCCAACGCTCATCTACTCATCCGGCCACACTCACACACTCACACTCTCACGCTCCCGGCCACCTTGCCCGCGTCGCCGCCGTCCCCCCCCCCCCCCCCGCCTCAGCCCCTCCCGGCCCCCACTCCGCCGAGCGCCACCATCGTCCCCGCGCCGCCCGAGCCCGGCCCCGCCCCTCCTGGTCAGGCCCTGCGCCGACGGCCTCTGACGCACCGCCCCTCCCGGTATGGGCCCCGCGCCGCCCTGCCTCGCCCGGCTGTGGGGCACCGTCATCGCCCCCCTGCTACGCTCGCCGATGGCCCACCGTCCCCGCCCCCCAACCACGCTCCCCGGTGGCCCACCCCCACTGCCACCCAGTCACGCTTGAAAGCATCTAGGCCCCTAGTTGGATTTCGGTGATTAATGTCAATACAAGATTACTATGACTAACGTGTGTTTTACAGAGGCAATTAAGTTAGGTCATGGTAATGGAGATCGATTGGGCAATCGAGGTTGTCATGCCCCTACGATGGAAATCATTTTGGTTTTCAAAGGATGGACGACAAGGTTAAGGATAACTAGTTCTAAGTGTCGATTGGAGTTGGAGAGACACTTAGAGTAGTTTAGGACTTTGTTTTTCCTTTGGCCATACTATGAAGGGGGGTATGAACGGGTAGCTTGACCTAGTTGAGTCTAGTGAGTTAGGTGTGGTGCACACTTGTTTAAACTAGCTCTAGGTAGCTCCTATGAATGCCTAAGATCCTTTGGAGCAAACTTCATTCACATATGTTCGAAAGTTGGAAGTGAATGGAGGGTCAAACACTGACTGGACGCTGGCACCGGTGCGACCGGACGCTGGCCGCAGGGTCCGGTCAGTTCATTTGACCATGAAGAACAAGTCTGGAGTGACCGGACGCTGGAAGGTCATGTGACCGGACGCTGAGGGCTAGCGTCCGGTCGACTCCAGTAAGGGTCCAGACTTGGGAAAGAGTGACCGGATGCGTCCGGTCAGTGGTGACCGGACCCTGAGTATCTAGCGTCCGGTCGTTTACAGTAAGCATCCAAGAGCGACCGGACATGTCCGGTCAGTACTGACCGGACCCTGATAGCGTCTGGTCATCATTTAAAAACTGTTCGCTGGTTGAACTGACCGGAGCGTCCGGTCAAAACGATCGGAGCGTCCGGTCATCCCATAGAAGCTCATAACGGTTCATTTTTTAGGCTGCCTTATAAATAGAGGCTCCACTCGTGAGTGGAGTAACTTTTGCTCATTCCAATAGCTGAGAAACACGTTTGTGAGTGCCAAGAAGAGCAAGGTCCTAGTGAGGTGTTTGTGATTTGAGAATCCAAGAGAGTAGCCTCACTAGCAAATCAAGAGTAGCAAAGTATGCATCCATCTTCTCATTAGGCTTCGCGTGGTCAAGTGAGAGTTCGTGCTTGTTACTCTTGGTGATCGCCATCACCTAGACGGCTTGGTGGTGATCGGGAGTTTGGTGTTCACCCGGCGGAGCTTGTGGGTGACCCAACTCAAGTTGTGAGCGGCTTTGGATGATTCGCCGCGACGGAGTGTCGAAGAATCAACCCGTAGAGAGCACTTGATCCTTGCGCGGATCAAGGGGGAGCTACACCCTTGCGCGGGTGCTCCAACGAGGACTAGTGGGGAGTGGCGACTCTCCAATACCTCGGCAAAACATCACCGCGTTCTTTTCTCTCTCTATTTACTTTGAGCACTTACTTTGAGCATTTATCTTGAGCAATTCAATACTTGTTTTATATCCATAGAATTGCTTGCTAGAGTAAGTTTGGAACTTAGGTTGCGAGGTTGTTGTGCATTAGTTTGATATAAACACTTTTCTATACACAAGGGGTTAATTGGGCTATCCGTAGGATTTGATTATTGCAAGAGAATTTAGAATTAGCCCAATTCACCCCTCCCTCTTGGGCATCTTGATCCTTTCAATTGGTATCAGAGCCTCGTGCTCACGTTTTTAAGCTTAATCGCTTAGAGCAAGATGTCTCACGGGGATGGACCTCCTCCTATCTTTGAGGGAGATGATTTTCCATATTGGAAAATCCGCATGGAAGCGTACTTAGAAGCTCTAGACGTTGGAATACTTAGAGCCGCCTCTCAAGGGTTCCCAACACCTAGGAATGTTGCACAACTTCAAGGCGATGAAGTGAATTGCGAAAAATGGAATGCAAAGGCTCGCAACACCATCTTTAGAGGCCTTTGCAAAGATGTGTTCAATCGTGTAAGGAACCACAAAAACGCCCATGCACTATGGTCGGACGTTTGTGCGCTCCATGAGGGAACCAAGAGTGAGCGTGAGGAACGCTATCATCTTGTGATTAAAAAGCTAAATTCTTTTGAGATGTTTCCCAAAGAAAGTGCTAATGAGATATATTCTCGATTAAATGTTCTTGTAGAGGAAGTCAATGGGCTTGGACTTACTCAAATGTCACCATCCGACGTTGTGAGAAAAATCTTGAGTGTCCTCCCCATTGACAAATATGGGCATATTGTGACCGTGCTACATCAAGGTGATCTTTCTACCGCTACACCGACACAAATCTTAGGAAAGATCAATGCTCATGAGATGTACATGCACATCACACCACAAGATGGCTCATCCTCTACAAAGAAGAAAGAGAAGGACTTAGCATTCAAAGCTAGCCAAGACAAGGGTAAAGCAAGACTTGAGTATGAGAGCTCAAGTGATGAAGATGATGAAGAAAGCCTTGCCCTCATGGTGAAGAAGACCACCAAGATGCTAAAAAGGCTAAACAAGAGTGGCATCAAGTTTGACGGCAAGAAGAAGAAGTTCTTCACAAGCTCAAGAAGAAAGCCAATCTCCGAGATGGATTGCTACAATTGTGGCGAACTTGGCCATCTAGCTCATCAATGCACAAAGCCTAAGAAAGACAAGTTCAAGAATAAGGGCAAGAAAGATGATTCAAGTGATGAAGATGAAGAGAAAAAGAACAAGCCATACAAGAAAAGAGATGGCAAAAAGAGGGACTTCTACAAGAAAAAGAAGAGTGGCAAGGCCTACATTGTCGGTGATTGGCTCACGGACATTGATTCATCAAGTGGATCATCCGATGATGATAGTGACGATGAAAAGGTGGCCGCCATTGCTATTGATCTTGCATCTTCACCGCCACCATCACCATCATTCTCTACACACCTATGTCTTATGGCCAAAGGTGAACGTAAGGTAACTAAGAGTGATGATAGTAGTGATGATGAACATGCTAGCGATGATGATAGTGATAGCGATGATGATGACTCACCTACATATGATGATCTTATCAAAATACTAAAAAAATATACTAAGATCATTAGAAAGAGTAGAGCTACAAATGAAAAACTTGATGCTAAAAATGACTCACTCTTAGCTAAGTGTGATACATTAGAAAAGGCTAATGATGAGCTCAAAGAAATAAATGATTCTATATCATCCAAACTCAAGGAGCTCAAATCTTCTAAGAAAGAGCTTAAAGATAAAAATGATAAACTTGAGTGGGTGCACAATGAGCTTATCACTAGTCATAATAAGCTAAAAGATGAATATACAACTCTAAAGATCAATTATGATACCCTTACTATTGCACAAGAATTCTTACCAAATGAGCCACATGATGCTACTAACCATGTTGTTAAGATTGATATAGCTACCTCATGTGATGATTTAATTGATGAAAGCTTTGAGCATGGATCTAGTAGCAAGGGCAAGCAAGTGGTTGAGTGCAATGACTATGATGAGTATGTCAAGCTCAAGAGTGACAGTGAGAAGCTCATGAAAGATCTTGAAGAGATGAAAAGTCACAACACCATTGTGCTAGAAACTCTTGATCATGACAAAGAGGTGATCCTTGAGAATGAGAAGCTAAAAGAAGAAATCAAGAAACTCAAGGAGGAGAAGAACAATGATATTCTCAAGGAAGAGAACAAAAAGCTCAAGATGGAGAAAGAGCATCTCAAGGTGGGATTGAGCAAGTTTGCTAGAGGCAAGCATCTCCAAAGTGAGCTACTCATGAATACCGTCATGAAGATGGATAGAAGTGGCATTGGATATATGGCAAGTGTAGAGAAGAAGAAGGCTCAAGCTCAACACCAACAATCAAAGCCAAAGCCAAAGCCAAAGAGATGTTTTGAGTGTGGACAAGAAGGCCACTTTACTCATGAGTGTCAAACTCCACCACCACAACCCTTGCCCAAGCATGCTAGACCCTTTGCTTTCAATGCTCGCTACATGCTTAGAAAAGATTCGAGTGGAAAGATGAAAGTCATGTTCTTAGGTCCCCCCAACAAGAGTAGGCCTAAGAAAATTTGGGTGGCTAAGTCACTTGTTGAGAAGGTGAAGGGCCCTCAACAAGCTTGGATCCCTAAAGCTTGAATCTCTTATGTGTAGGTGAACTACAAGACCGGTGGAAGTCATTGGGTTATTGATAGTGGTTGCACTCAACATATGACCGGTGATCCTCATATGTTCACCTCACTAGATGAAGAGGTAGATGGACAAGAGAAAATAACATTTGGAGATAATTCAAAGGGCAAGGTTAAAGGATTGGGCAAAGTGGCAATCTCAAATGATCATTCCATCTCCAATGTGCTCTATGTTGCTTCATTGAGCTTTAACTTGTTATCCATTGGGCAATTGTGTGATCTTGGCTTTCAATGCTTATTCACCAAGAAGGAGGTTGTTGTATCCAAAGTAGATGACAATCAAGTGATATTCAATGGATTTAGATACAACAACTTATATCTAGTTGACTTCACCTCCGAAGATGCAAACTTGAAGACTTGCCTATTCACCAAAACAACACTTGGGTGGCTATGGCATAGAAGACTTGCTCATGTTGGGATGAGCTCACTCAAGAAGCTTATGAAGAATGATTTGGTGAGAGGGTTGAAGGATGTGAAGTTTGAGAAGGACAAGTTTTGTAGTGCATGTCAAGCCGGCAAGCAAGTTGCAAACACTCATCCAACCAAAGCTTTCATGTCAACCACAAGAGTGCTAGAACTCCTACACATGGATTTATTTGGACCAACAATATACAAGAGTTTGGGAGGAAATCTCTATTGTCTTGTGATTGTGGATGACTATTCAAGATATACATGGGTGTTTTTCCTTCATGACAAATCCGAAGTTGCATCTTGTTTCAAGAAGTTTGCCAAGAGAGCTCAAAATGAATTTGAAGTGAAGCTCAAGAAGATAAGAAGTGACAATGGCAAAGAGTTTGACAACACAAACATAGAAGCTTATTGTGATGAAGTTGGAATCAAACATGAAGTCTCCGCAACCTATACTCCTCAACAAAATGGTGTAGTTGAGAGGAAGAACCGGACTTTGATCACTCTTACAAGGACAATGCTAGATGAGTACAACACCCCTGAAGCTCTATGGGCGGAAGCAATCAACACCGCATGTTATGCATCCAACCGTCTATTTTTTCAAAAGTTCCTTGTCAAGACACCGTATGAGTTGCTCAATGGGAAGAAGCCGGACGTCTCCTTCTTTAGGGTGTTTGGTTGCAAGTGCTACATCTACAAGAAGCGGCAACACCTAGGGAAGTTTCAAAGACGTTGTGATATAGGTTTTCTTGTTGGCTACTCATTGAAATCCAAAGCATATAGAGTACTCAATCATGCCACCGGCTTGGTTGAAGAAACATATGATGTGGAATTTGATGAATCTAACGGCTCCCAAGGAGCACATGAGAATCTTGATGATGTAGGTGATGAACCATTGAGGGAGGCTATGAAGAATATTCCGGTGGGAGACATCAAGCCAAAAGATGATGAAGATGATGTACAAGTCATTAACCAACCTTCTTCATCAAATGTACCACAAGATAGTGAAAAAGATGGGAGAGTAGAAAATGAAGATACTCATATCTCCTATGAGCAAATGGTGGTACAAGCACAAGATGTTGATGCTCCACAACCTCCTCCTCAAGTGGTCAATAGAAGAAATACACCTCTCCTACAAGATCATCCACAAGATCTCATCATAGGGAGTCCATCAAAGGGTGTAATGACTCGATCTCAAAAACTTACTTCATTTATCACTCATCACTCTTTTGTCTCTTGCTATGAGCCTACCAAGGTAGAAGAAGCTCTTAAAGATCCGGATTGAATCAATGCCATGCATGAAGAGTTGAACAACTTCACTCGCAATGAAGTTTGGAATCTTGAAGAGCGACCAAAAGGTGCAAGAGTCATTGGAACAAAGTGGGTGTTCCGCAACAAGCAAGATGATCAAGGTGTTGTTGTGAGGAACAATGCAAGACTAGTGGCAAAGGGGTTCTCTCAAGTTGAAGGTTTAGATTTTGAAGAAACTTTTGCACCAGTTGCAAAATTAGAAGCCATCCGTATCCTTAAAAGCGCAGTTGGTTTGGTTCAAGGGGACACGAGTCTCGCGATCGGGCAGTGTGCTGAGTTCCAAGACCCTGCTCTGCGTCCATGCCGCCGCAGTTCTGTCGGAACCGGCGGTCTCTCTCGACCACAGGTAGAGGCGGGACCCCCGCACACTGGCGAACCCCAGACCACCGCCCATTGCCGGCACGAGGATACCGTGACCTTGGTGACCGTTTAGTTGCACTTCATTTTGCAAAAAATTTTAAGATTTTTTGTCACATCAAATCTTTGATGTATGCATGAAACATTAAATATAAATAAAAAATAAAATTAATTACACAGTTTAAACAAAATTCACGAGACGAATATTTTAAGTCTAATTAGACTATGATGGGACACTAATTGCCAAATAACAACGAAAGTGCTACAGTGCTATTTTCCAAAAAATTTTGCAAACTAAAGGCGTACTCCACGATGGTCTTGCTCTGTGCAGCAGGGAAGTAGATCCTATTTCCCACAAGCGCGATGGGTTCCAGCATGTCCATGTCCGCGAGGCCATTGGGGTGTTGAGCGTAGGTCGCGTCGCTCCAGGCTCCGGTCTCCGAGGAGTAGACGCGGGCGTACGTCATCCCATCGTCGTCGGTGTCCACGAATGCGACGAGGAAGGGCCCGCCGTGGCAGTCGAGGTGGTCGCAGTCGCAGCCCCCTTCGCTCGCGGCCGCAGCGCAGACCACCGCCACGTTCCAATAGTAGAACGGGCACGGCATGTACAGCCCCCACACCTCATCCGTGACGGGGCTCCATACGAAGAGGTCATGGCCATTCTCCTCGCCGGTGACGTTTCTGAAGAGGATGCGGCCGTGGCGGGCGTCGCGCACGTAGCAGCCGGCGTGGTCGAGGGTGCGAGGGCGGAAGGAGGTGGTGCGGAAGAACCGAGCGAGGAAACGATTGCTGGGGAGTTCCAGGTGGAAGAGGAGGCCCAGCATGGGCGGCACCCCGTGGAACGCGCGATAGCGGCGAAGGAAGGCGGGGTCGGTGAGGAGGCGGCGCCAGGGCTTGCAGACGGCCGAGCAGCGAACGAGGCGCCTAGGATCGTGCGGCGGGAGGCGGAGGAGGATCTCAGGGATGAGGTCGTCGGGCAGATCCAGCAGCGAGCGGCCGCACAGGCGTTTCGGCGGAGGAGTCATGGCCATGGTTGCTATCGCCGCGGCGTTCGGGGTTTGGGGACAAGGATAGGGATAGGGATAGGGAGAGGCGGAGAGCCGACTGCTTGCCGGCGCCCGGCGCTTCAATTCACAATCAGTTTGACAGGACGGCCGCCTGAGTTTCTCGCTGTGTCGGCTCAGATGACTAGTGCCACTGTGCCGGCCCAAACCACTTTGGCCCATCCGAATTCGGGTCACGGCTCAGTTTGGCCCATTCTACCACGATTCATTCGCATTGATTGTGAATTCGTGGTCCTACTTACCTGGAACTGGAAGGCGGAGAAGCCCGTGGCGGGGCGATGGATTTGTGTGCCTCTTGTTGGGCTTATAGTATACCTCAGCTTACTGCGTAAATTAATTTTATGTTTTTTTTTTCTAGCATAGTCTACATGCTCTGTTTTAGAAACAACTCTAAAATACACGCAGCATGAGTCTTGATTTGTGGATCGCATCATAAGCGCAATGGTGAAAATGGATCAAAAAAAGATATTTGATGAGAGAGTTGTGATCACATTAAGAAAATAAAACATAATATGTATGATGACGTCATCACGGTAGCAACTGTTTGCTAGCTTACGTTGGGCTCTACGTGAGACTAATGACCTCCCAATATTTTCTTTTACAACTGGCCAATTATTTCTAGTACATGTGGATAATTACATATTTGTTGGTAGCTGGTTTGTTGGGAATCATGTTGTTAGGGATTTGTTTCACAAACTGAAATTCTTACGGATTTAATAAAATTGTTGGAAAATATAAAAAAAAAACATAATAGAAAGGTTGGCCACTTGATAAAAACTCGACAAAAATCCTGGTTACTCATAAAAAATTTGGAAAAAAAAATACATTTCTTATAGTGTGGCATAAATACACTAACCCGGTTGCCTTTTTCTTAGGCAATAATACTTTTGTGATAAAAAACACAAGTGGACAGGAGGAGCTAGCATTCATGTCGCTGATAAAGCTGGTAAAACCTGCCACTAGGAGAAGGAAAGCAGAGAGCTACTCGGCTTTGGTAGTCATGTCTAGCTTTTGCATTGAGGCTATCCGCACCGTGACCGCTAAACGGCCCGGCACCGCGCACGGTAGCGTGCGCGGGCGCCCGCACCGTGCGTCTGTAAATTGGTCTGCAGCGTCCCGGCGGCACAGTGCACCTGGAAGCCCAGTGCGCGCGCAGCACACACGCTAAACACTATAGCACGGAGAGAGAGAGTTGGTGAGAGAGAAAGGAGGAGAGAGGGGAATAAAATATGGAATAGTGGGTATAGAGTATGTGATAGAGATAACACGGGTGCGGAAGAAATGTATATAGAGTAAAGAATCTCGATGACTATGATAGAATATTCCTTTTTAGAGATGGAAATAGAGTTGAAGAAGTGCGGATAGCTTCAATGCTGAAGTGTAACAGTCATGTCATCTCAATTGTTGCCACAAATCCACAATACTTAGGCTCAGATCTATACTAATGCTAGGAAATCAGATGTTGTAGTGCTTACAATAGAAATGCAAGTGGAGAAGGGGATCACGAAACACGTTATCTGTAAAGGGTCATGACTAATCCCCATACAAAATGAAAATGCTCCATAGCAGTTTAGTTCATCCCCGATCCAAGAGGATCAAAGGAGATTAAATGGAATTGACGAGGATTTTGATTTGTAGGGAATAAAATCCCTCTTAATCCCTTTCAAATCCCTTGGATTGGGGATTATCCGAACAAGCCCTTAGGCATCGTTTAGCATGTTCGGTCTCTTGAAAAAATATCATGGGAGGAGGTGATTATGATTGTCCTGAGAAATATGTTTTTCTGGTTTATAAAATCTAGTAGAATCTAACTCTATACATTTTGTTGATTCCGACACTAAATTGTTTGTTAGAGAATCTCCCGTTTCTTTCGAGAAGAAATGGTTTTTGTTTGGCAGAAACTGTGGGTGCTTGGTTCCCAGACGAGTTCGCTCAGCCTTGCCGGTGTTAGCCATGGTCGGGCGAGCCAATTTAGCTTGCTTGGGCTAAGGGCTACAACTTTTGAACTTTCAGCATGTTCGCTTGTTTTAGCCAGGACTTATCAGCCAGTCAACAGTATTTTTCTCTCACAACAAATTAGCGTCAGTCGTGCTTATCAGCTCAGAAACCAACCCGCTAGAAAAGTTTGCTGAACTTCCAAACGTGTACCATTTTGTTCCCTTTTTTAAATTATATGGGCGCAAGCCCCTCCAGTACTCTATAGCGTAGCTAGGCAAAGCGGTACAGGACCCAGCCTTGAAGCCAAGCACGCCCTATGATGCTTCTCAAGACAAACGGTTAACTCCTACTATCAAACAGGCTACGTCATGAATGGCAGTTCGATGAGTCCGTCTGACCGTCTCGATGATGGCAGAGCATCTGCCCTGAATCGGTACGTGAGGAAATCCGCAGTGTTTTTTTTAGCCGGGATCGGCGACAAAAAGTTGCAGGCATCATCATTTTCGGCCGGAACCGCGATAGCCGGCGCCGGCCATGTCCGACGTCGAGTCGCAATGAGCAGAGACGGGGCCCCACCTCGCAAAGCCGCTGTTGCGGCACAGGCGAAGCAAAACAGAGCTGGACGGACGGAATGGACGGTGGAGGTGGAGCCATACGATAGGCGAGGCCCGCATGTCGTAGCTGAGCGAGTGCGCGGGAGACATGACGTCGCGTCGCCATCTCGCGCGCCGGGCGAGCCTGCGAACGTCGGAGGAGCCGGACGGGAGGAGTGCGCAAGCGCAAACGTGGGACGCGGCGGCCGGGGTGACGACGTCACTGTGCCCGCACCTCTTGTCGCCTTGCTGAGCGTAGGCACGCCTCGGGCATCCTTCACACCTGGACACAGAACTCGCCATGCGTGAAAGCACTAGGCACTGCGCGCGAGACCATGTCCGGCGACGGCGAGGCAGCGAGCTGATGACATTTCGTTCGCGGAGACGGTAGGGGTGAGCAGTGGCGGATCTAGGAAAATATAATAGGGGAGCTGAACATACAATTGTGTCGTCTTAGCGGTATGGGTAACATAGTGGCTAATGTTGATGTCGGTGATGGTATATAGGCATTGAGGCCCGGTGCTTGATCGCGTCGATGCCAATCATTTTTTAAAAGTGCATTTTGGAAAATCTTAGAACGTGGCATATGTATTGGATCTTGCACATGTATATACAAGCCTCTCTAAAAAAATGCTACTACTTCCAAGAGATATTCATAGCACAAAAATTGATATGCTACTCTTCCACAAAAACTTAGTAGACAAGTGATACAGAATTAAAAAAAAAAGAGAGAAAAGAATCACAACTTGGCTATGCGCCCTGGCCAGTGCCCAACGTGGGCCTCTTCTGGCTGCTGGCTGCAGCGATGCGAATGGACTGAAGGGATGCGGATGACGCTGGGCCTTGATGGGCCGTAATAGAGGCCTAGGATGTAAGTTACGTGGATGGATGCAGTATTGCAGTGAACAGAGAGCTTCTTCAACCTCCATACATCACGCATCTAACTTCTTCTCCTCAAAGCAGCACAGCAGCAATGGCAAAAAATTTTAGGAGGGGCTCAGGGGGGGCTCCATGGGCTCGCCGGCGGTAGGGGGGGCTTGAGCCCCGGCAGCCCCCCCTGTAGATCCGCCCCTGGGGGTGAGAGCAAGCGAACGGGCAAGGGTGCCAAGTAACCAGCCGTGGCCCGTGGGCAGCAACCTGTATTAAGTCAGAAAACCTTTGATATGAGGTTACCGCAGTTCGTGGCTTTAGCAAATTTCAGACCTCGTTCTAGGACGGAAGAAATTTTGGCTTTAAATACAGCTGTTCATTTGGAAATACGGAAATTTTGTTCATATATTCTTCTGAGATTTGATGGTTTTTGTGGATGAATACTGGAGAAAGATATAACAAACCAAAATCCCAATCCCTGAGTTGGAGCACATAGGAGCCTATATGATTGGTTGTTTATACGTGTTCTAATAATCTAACCTGGTTCGCATCATATAGTCCGAATGCATGCAATGGCTCACTGTTTTGGTTGTCTGTTTCTTATTATTAGCCTAGCTCATAAAAGATACTACCGTTTAGTTGTCTTAAAATAATATAAGGTTATGACCATGATTATTTTGTGTAATTATACAATCTTGAAGTCTTTAGTTTATCTTATTATGCCTTAAAATTCTATAAAATACCACTTGTTCAGTTGGTTGGGTTCCCACCTGGTTTAAGTCCTCGACTTGGCATGTATGCTCGTATTTTTATAGGTTTATTCAAGGATTTAACGGTATGCTTTCAGTGGTAAGCGACGTCCTCGTGGACAGCAAGGTGCATGTGGTGATTTTGTGAATATCGAGATTTGCTAGTTCAGTCCTTTAGAGGTGCTCATATGTGCTCATAGAATAGGGTTTGCATACGTATGTTTATATGGATGAGTATGCGTGCTTATTATGGCCATCTACGTTGTGCTGTCTAATTAAAAAACAATAACATCATTAGTTGGGTAAACATCAGAGACGGGCGTTTTCTATCAAGTGAGGCAGGGAATTTATTTTATGCCATTTATAAATGGTTTCTAGAAAACCAAAAAAAACTAAAAAAAATATTGAGTCTTGCGGAGTCTTACGTAGGAATCAAACCCACAACCAAATGCTCATTTTTTTATATCACAACCTAATGCTCAGCCATACACATCACTGCCACTACACCACAGACTCAATCGCTAGTTTGTATGGAATGCTATCTGTTTATATCAACATTTCGTAATCTTATATTAAATATTTCGACTACTAAATGACCTCAAATAAAAAAAAGTTTGAATGACAAAGTTTTAAATCTCGTCAAGCACAACAACTTTAGTATAGGATATGTCTCCATCGGAGATTGTTGAAAAATTTCAAAAATTTGAATCTCAAAATATATGAATTTAAAATAAATATTTGAGACACTTAAAAATTTCAAATAAAAAATTATCAACAACATTCAAGGTAGTTTAGCAACTCTAAATTTTAAATTTTAAAATTTATGAACTTACGACATAAATTTGAGACTCTAAGCGACTTTAAATAAAAAAAAAAAACTCAACTACAAAGTTGTAGATTGTATTTAGAACTACAACTTTGGTATAGACTATATAAACATCTGCGGTTGTTTGAAAATTTTAAATTTCAAAACCCATGAACTTAAAATAATATTGTAGGACTCTTAACAATTTTTAATGGAAAACTTTTCACCTACAAAGTTGTAGATTACGTTGAGAACTACAACTTTGATATAAAGCTTATCTTCCTCTAAGTTCATATGAAAAAGTTGTGAATTATTTTTTTATGCAACTATTTATAGAGATGAGGCATATTAAGACATCTGCCCGCGTAAATCGATTTTTAGAGACAACCACTTAGAACACTGCATCTAAAAATCATCAATTAACATAGGACCGTCTTAAGATATCCACCTCTAAAAATCGATTTACGGAGACAGACTTCCTAAAACGATCGCCTCCGTTAATCGATGATTTTCAGAGACGGGCGCATTAGCACGCCTGTCTCTGTAAATGATTTTAGATATGGGCAATTTCTTGAGGCCCTCTAGCCATTTACAGAGACGGTCATTAGGTGTGTCCACCTAATTAGAGAGCCTATTTTCTAAAATCATTTTTAGTGGTGTTTGGGCCTATTTTAGATGAAGGATGACATAGGAAAAAACCACATGTTAATTACTGAGTCCACACAAGTCAGCATTTTATGTGTCTTTGTTTAATGTGAATCACTACTACATGATCGAATTTGCGCGACGTCGCCCGGGTGGCCTCCGTGGCGGGCATCTTTTTGCCCGCCACGGTTAATGCCTGTCGATTTAAGTAGGCGGGCGTTTTTTATTTTCTGAGGCGGGCACTTTTGCCCGCCACGGTAAATCGATTTACCGTGGCAGGCGTCTTAAGATGTCCGCCTCGAAAAATAGCCTATTTCTTGAGGCGGGCGTCTTAAGGTGCCCGCTACGGTAAATTGATTTACCGTGGCGGGCATCCTATATGACCCGCCTCGGAAAAGGCCCAAGCCCAAAATCCCCAGCAAGGCCCGATTTTAACCTTGAACTATATATACGAGGAGTTAGGGTTTTCTACCCCACTCCTCTGTCTCTCTCTTCCTCCACCGGTCGGCCCGACCTCCTCTCCGTTCCGCGCGACTGAGTTCGTGGCGAGGCGACCTCCCCACTCCCCACTCCGCGCGAGACCGAGGCAGTCTCCTCTCCACTCCGTCGTCACCACCTCTCCACTCCTCTCCCGACGTGACATCCACCGGCGGCGCTGGGGACATGGGGCGCGCGTCGGCTTCTGCGCGCGGGACCTGGCTCCCTTTCTCGCGCGGCGGCGTGTCCATCGGCGGCGCGCCCTGGTCTCCTCTCTCCCTCGTGCATATCTAGCCCCCTTCTTCCTCCCTGGCCGGATCTGGTGGGAGGCGGCCTCCCCATCCCTCCCTGACGACGGCGGCGGGCGGTTCTAGGTGGAGGGCTACCGGATCCTATAGGAGGGCGGCTGGATCCGACGGATCCCAGCCGGATCCGATGAATGCCGTGACGGTGGCGCTGCCAATGCAGGTACAGGTCTCTCTTCGTCTCCCTCGCTCTTCTCTCTTCGTCTCCCTCACTGTGCCCTCTCCCCTTTCCCAGATCTAGAGCCGGCACGGACGTCGGAGCTGCGGTGGCGGCGCACGCAGATGCACGGCTGCTCGGCGCCCTCCTCCTTTCTGGCCTCATCTTCGGCAGCGGCGCTGCAGAGGCGGCTGCAGCTGGATCTAGGGACGACGATGGCGGCGCTAGGGTTTCGGTTTGGGATTGGGCTCGCCGGTGGGCTCAGTCAATGGGCTCACCGGTGGGCTTTGGGTTTTTTTTTGTTTTTTTCCAAATGATTAACCGCGGCGGGCGGTGTAACATGCCCGCCGTGGTAAAAGTATATTTACCGCGACGGGCACGTTACATCGTCCGCCGCGGTAAATCGGTTAACCGCGGCGGGCAAGGCCGCCCGCCGCGGTTAAGCCACGATTTACCGTGGCCTCTAGGCCGCGGCGGACGGCTTTGTCCGCCGCGGAAAACCGAAAACGTCCGCCTCCAGTAAAGTTTTTGTAGTAGTGAATCCACTTGGATTCTCCTGTTCTAATTCTTGTGTTCCAAACAAAATTATTCATATATTTTCTTTATTTATGTTTTCCTTTTTTCTCTATTTTGCCAACAATACATCCATATCCTATTACTGTGTATTTCTCGGTATCAAAACACGCCCTGAGCTACGAGGAAGATGAAATGTGCGGGTTTCTCCTTCCTGTCACGCTGCTAAAAATAGTACTCCTGGGTCCCTGTCTGCTTTACTTTCTTGCTCTCGCTTGCATTTGCACGTCAGCTCGTGTCAGAAGTCAGATCACTATCGCGTAGATCCCTCTCAACTGTTTGTCCAGATGATAGTGGAGTACATATTCTTTCGAGAATAATATACTATAACAGTAAATGATAAATTATAATAACAAGTTATAACGCGAGAAAAAGAACCGTGGCTCAAAAATTTTTTGTACGGTAAATCATGTTTTCCTTTTGTACGCCAACAGAAGAATTAACAAAGTACGCTCGTGAATAACGTGAACACATTTCACCATCGACTACAAATTACACCCGAAAAGGAAATTCAACCCATTACTTTTCAACCGGACTAGAAGCCTAGTTCCTTACTTCTATTCCAAATTTGACTTCACACACGCATAAAAGTACGACGATAATTCATCTCGTCATTCACTGGTCACTGCTTTGCCGTTCCGGCCTATATATAAGGAGAGGCCCAAAGTTTAAGCCAACCCAAGCCAGCTGAAAACTTTGAATTCTACAAGCTTGATCCAATAATAAACGTTGGAGTACATACATTGTATTAGCAGCAGCATCGCGTAGGCGTAGCCATGATGACAAGAAAAGTGGCCGCGGGAGCCAGCGGGGAGGCGGAGGAGATGAAGCGGAGGAACGCCGAGCTCGAGAAGGCCGTTGCGGAGGCGGCGGCGAGGGAGGAGCGGCTGCGGCGGGAGCTGGAGGCGGCGCTGGCGCGGCTGGCCGTGACCGAGGAGGCCGAGGAGCGCCTGTGCGTGCAGCTCGGCGAGCTGGAGGCCGAGGCCGTGGAGCAGGCCATCGAGTGCCAGGAGCGTGTCAGGGCGCTGTCCGAGCGCCTCGCCTTCGTCGACGGCGTGCTCAGGTCCTCCGGGATCCGGGGCTTCGCCGGCGGCGGCGTCACGACCTCGAGGATGGATCGATCGATCGATCGAGCTGTACGGTGTGTGTAATCAGTAATCACCGGGAAAACTGGCTGCTCCTGAACGATCGACGGGTAGTATATTATTACTTAGCTTGATAGCTTGAGAGATGTAGACAAGGCAGTAAAGAAATCAGTGGCTACTGATCTGCTTTCTAGTTCGTTGGTTTTATTGTAATTTATAAGATCGGATCGGTCTTTGCCTTCTGCTCTATTTTTAAAGGAAAAAAAATCAGTCAACCGATCTAATTCACTGGCTTTTTGATGGCCGGCAACTCAACGTGCAATTAGAAAAAGGGATCTAACTAGTTGTATTGGATAGCTAAAAATCACCCAACATCAATAAGATGGCTTCGCGATGTGTTAGGCAAAAACTTCTATGTAAGGTTGAAAAAATGCCAAATCTAAGGTGATACAAAGTGACAAAAGGGAAGAGTTAGACTCAGCTAGCAATGAAACTTCAAATTAAATCAGCTGACCTTAATTGCTACGACCGGATCAGAGTTCTTCTACACGGAAGTATGTCCAGAACCCACCTTCTCCGACAAAGCCGGAGCGCGACTAACAAAGCAACCAAGGATGATGCCAGCTCTTTCGAGAGAGAGACGTGACGTCGTCCCGTGTCTTCTCGGCCAAGCTGTTACTTGCTTCCACACTTAAACCTAAAATGGCATCGGCTTTCTTCTACTTTCGTCGAAGCTGGTAGATAAGGCAGCTGAATTGAGGATGATCTATACAGAAAACCAACTGGATATACCTTTTTTTTCACTTTTAACACATACTAGGTCAAATGCAAAACTATGAAAAGATCTCGGGCGTTACTAGCGCCTGGACGTGCGTTCGGACGCCCGCAACTACTCGTTTCCCGCGCGTAGCGTGCGTAGCGAGCGGACGGGTGAAAGCTCTAGTTTGGTTTTGGTTAATTGATAAAACCTTAAGTGCTAACCTAGTTTATCAAGATGATCATGAGAGAGGTAGCACTACTCCAAGTGATGAAGCAATGACGAAGATCATGACATTGGTGATGATCAAATGCTTGAACTTGGAAAAGAAGAAAGAGAAAAACAAAAAGCTCAAGGCAAAGGTATAAAATATAGGAGCCATTTTGTTTCGGTGATCAAGACAATTAGCAAGTGTGATCATATTTAGGATAGATAGCCGTCCTATTAAGAGTAGTGAAACTCATATCGAAATGCGGTTATCAAAGTGCCACTAGATGCTCTAATTCATTACATATGCATTTAGGATCTAGTGGAGTACTAACACCCTTGAAAATGTTTGAGAAAATATGCTAACACACGTGCTCAAGATGATACACTTGGTAGTTAGCACATTTGAGCAAGAGTGAAGAAGATAGAGGAGAAAGGAACTCAGTCTCACTGTTTTCACTGTGACCAGACGCTGGCCTTGGGTGGACCGGCGCGTCCGGTCAGGCGTAGCAGTGAAGATGCCAGCGTCGATCTATTGACCGGACGCTGGGTCTGAATTGACCGGACGCTGGAAGTCCGGGTCCGGTCAAACTGACGGGTCAGCACAGTATCCAGGGTTTTGCACTAGACGCTGAGATGTGTCCGGTCGAGGTGGACCGGACGCGTCCGGTCAAAGAAAACCTGGTTTGGAACCTTGCTGTAAACGACCGGACGCTGATGGTCCAGCGTCCGATCACTTATGCCAGAGCATCCGGTCACTACTTAGCCGTTGCGATTGGGTGGTTCCTGTTGAATGGACAATGACATATGGCTTACATCGGTTGACCGGACGCTGGGTCTAGAGTCTGGTCAGTCTGACCGGAGCGTCCGGTCAGCCCGCAGTGTGCCCAGTGAAGGAGTACAACGGCTCTATTTCTTAGGGGCTTCTATTTAAGCCCCATGGCTGGTTGAAGCTCCAACTTCTTGCATATTTTCATTGACATAGCAACCTTATGAGCTTAGCCAAAGCCCTCCCACTCATCTCCATCATTGATCCATCATCTTTGTGAAATTGGGAGAGAATCCAAGTGCATTGCTTGAGTGATTGCATCTAGAGGCACTTGGTATTCGTGTTGCGCTGCGGATTTCGCTTGTTACTCTTGGTGGTTGCCACCACCTAGACGGCTCGGTGCAACGGTGGAGGATCGGCACGAGTTGGTGATTGTTCGTGGCCGTCTCCAGTGATTGTGAGGGGAGTTGTACCTTCCCCGGTGGAGTGCCGAAAGGTAACTCTAGTAAATTGCTCATCTCATTGAGTTACTTCACTTGTGGGTAGGTTCTTACGGTGTCCAATTGTGTGGACGAGGTTTGTGCAACACCTCATAGCCGCCGAACCACCAAGTGTTGGTCGACACAACGGGGACGTAGCGCGTTGGCAAGCACGTGAACCTCGGAAGAAAATCGGTTGTCTCTTGCCCTTTGGTATTCTCCCGGTGATTGATTTCATCTTTATCTTGTGATTGGTTCATCCCTCTACAAGGTGGTATAATCACCCTACTCACTCTTTTATATTCTTGCAAACTAGTTGTGGCAAGCTCTTTAGTGTAATTAGAATTGAGAGCTTGACTTGTTATTTAAGTTCATCTAGTGGAGCTCTTTAGTGTAGCATGATTGAGAGCTCTTAGTGAGTAGTATCATAGCAAGTTGTGTGTCTAGTAATCATTGCAACTAGAATTGTTGGATAGGTGGCTTGCAACCCTCATAGAGCTAGAGCAAGTTTGCATTTCGCTATTTGTCTTACTAATTAAATTGCTCTAGTTGATTTGTAGAATTTTAAATAGGCTATTGAAGGGTCGAGATGACGACTAGAGGGGGTGAATAGTCTTTTCTAAAACTTAATCACGTCGGCTAACCGATACAAATGCGGAATTAAAACTATCGGTCTAGCCAAGACTATACCTCACTATATTTGTTCACTAGCACCTTGCAAAGATAACAATTATGCAACAAAGGTGCTAGGCTAGTTAGAGCTCTCATAAACCATTCTAGGAGCAAGGTTACACAAACCTATGCCACTAGTACTTTAAGCAACAAGGGAGCTCCTACACGTGCTAGTAAGCAAAAGCACAAAGCTAACCAAGCTCACTAGCAATGCTCAATAACAAGGCAACCAATGCCTAATTAGAGAGTGCAAATACTTAGCTACACAAACTAAGCAATGTGACTAACAAGGTTACTAAAACTAAATTAGCCACGCAAGGGAGCTACTTCTATGCTACACAAGCAAGAAGGTAATTAGCAAGCTACACAAGCTATCTAATTACAAGAGCAACTACACAAGCTTAATATGTATAAAAGTAATTGCAAGCTTATGTAATGGGGATGCAAACCAATGGGAAGAACAAAGGTTGACACGATGATTTTTCTCCCGAGGTTCACGTGTTTGCCAACACGCTAGTCCCCGTTGTGTCGACCGCTCACTTGGTGGTTCGGCGGCTAATTAGCATCACCCGCTAAGCCCACACGTCGGGCGCCGCAAGAACCTACCCCGGAAGTGAGGGTAGCTCAATGACACGCTTTACTAGAGTTGCTCTTCGCGGCTCCCGCGGGGCGAGCACAATACCCCTTACAAGCACTTCTCCGGAGCGCCACACAAGCTTCTTGCGGGCTTCCACGGAGACCACCACCAAGCCGTCTAGGAGGTGGCAACCTCCAAGAGTAACAAGCACCACCGGCTTGCAACTCGATCACCTAGTGCCACTCGATGCAACCTCACGATGCAATCGCACTAGAATCGCTCACTCACACAATCGAATGATCACTATCAAGTATGTGTGTGATGGAGGGCTCCCAAGCACTCTCAAGCATGAACACAAAGTCCCCTTAGGTGCTCTACACCAGTCATGGCCGAAGGCCACTTCTATTTATAGCCCCAAGGGCTAAACTAGCCGTTACCCCTTCACTGGGCAAAAATCGGGCCGACCGGACGCTCCGGTCGTGTTGACCGGACGCTGGACCTCAGCGTCCGGTCGTCCACAGACGGCCACGTGTCCTGACTCCAACGGTCACTTGACCTGACCGGACGCAGTAGCATTCAACTGACCGGACGCTGAACCCCCAGCGTCCGGTCGTTTCCAGTAAGGTACCGACCTCGACCGGACACGTCCGGTCACACTTGATCGGACGCAGCCAGCGTCCGGTCACACTCCAGCTTCTACGTCACCATACATCAGCCTGACCGGACGCAGCCAGCCAGCGTCCGGTGCTTTCAGACCTAGCGTCCGGTCAGTTGACCGACGCCAGCGTCTTCGCGACCAACTCGTTTTCACTTCTAACTTCTTCACCCTTGCTCCAATGAGCTAACCACCAGAATTTACATCCGGCGCAATAGAAAATAGGCATTCCATTTTCTCGAAAGCACCGAATCCCACCGAGCTTGCGAGGCGGGAGGGAGAGAGGGACCCAAACCCATCTCAACCCTGCAAACACCACCTCCTTTGTAAATGTGCCAACACCACTAAGTGTACACCACCATGTGTATGTGTGTTAGCTTTTCACAATCATTTTCCAAAGGATGTTAGCCACTCAACTTGTCACGCCACTCGATCCTAGCGATAATGCAAAGTTAGATCACTCGAGTGGCACTAGATGACCGATATGCAAACAAGTTTGCCCCTCTTGATAGTACGGCCATCTATCCTAAACCTGGTCATAAACTGCTCTACACACCTATGACCGATGAAATGAAATGCCCTAGGTTATACCTTTGCCTTGCTCATTCCATTCCATCTCCTTCAATGTCGATGCAACACATGCACCAACACGATTAACAATGATATGATTCACTTCATATCATCACGTGATCATATTGGTTCATCGATCTTGACTTTACTTGCTCTTCACTATTGCTATCGTCCATCGGTGCCAAGTCTTGCTCAAGCTTCACCGCCACATGGTCCATCACTCCAAAGCCTTCGACTTGCCCTTCACGCTTGCAACTGGTCCATCAAGCCAAGTCTTGTCTTGATCTTCTCCACCTTGATCACATGACTCAATGTCATGTCTCATGTGCATTTAAGCTCCTTCATCATCACATGTGTGAGCTTTGCAACATCTCCAAGCCATTTTAACCTTCATGGCATATGTTGCTCACACACATGTACCTATGGACTAATCACCTGTGTATCTCACATAAACACAATTAGTCCACCTAAGTTGTCACTCAATTACCAAAACTAAAAAAGAACCTTTCAGCTATTCACCTCCCCCTCTAGCCATATTAGGACCTTTCAAGTGGTATCGGAGCCGTGGTCACCGTTTAATTGAAGGCTTAACAACCTCGGTGTCAAATTATGGCTCAAGTTGTGTTTAACCATATGGGGGGCAAACCACCATTCTTTGATGGCACATGCTATGATTATTGGAAGAGAAAGATGAGGATATATCTTGGTTTAATCAATGATCAAGTATGGGAAGTGACCGAGAATGATTATGCTATCATCGATTTCGATGATCCCACCAACCAAGATAAGATCAATAAGCAATGCAATTTAATGGCTCTCAACACCATATACAATGCCATTGATTTCAAGGTGTTTGAGCAAATCAAGGATTGTGAAAGAACAAATAAAGTGTGGAAAAGATTGGAAGAAACTTATGAGGGCACACTAGCGGTGAAGAGTACCAAGTTGTATATCCTCAAGGATAAATTGACAAGCTTCAAGATGAAGGAAGGTGAGAGCATTCTGGAGATGTTCCATCGATTGCAAGTGATTGTCAATGATTTGAAGGCATTGGGAGAGAAGATCAAGGATGATGATGTCTCTCATCGGTTCTTGATGTGCCTACCTCCAAAATTTGAGATGTTGAGATTGCTCATCATAAGAGGAGGATTGAAGGAGATTACCCCCAACTAAGTACTAGGTGATGTCATGACCCAAGAGACCATGTGGAAAAGGAGGGGGTGACAAGGATGACAAGAAGGAAGAAGAAGAAGACAAGAAGAAGAGTATGGCATTCAAGGCTAGCTCATCATCATCCAAGAACAAGGGCAAGTCCAAGAAAGAATCAAGCGATGATGATGATCTTAGTGATATTAATGATGAAGCTATGGCCTTATTTGTCCGCAAGATGGGAAAATTCATGAAGAAGAAGGGCTATGGTGCAAGAAAGAGAAGAGATCACACCAAGAGCAAAGAATATGTTAGAAGATGCTACAATTGCAAGAGCCCCGATCATGTTGTAGTAAATTTTCCCTACAATAGTGATAATGATGAAGATGAGAAGAAGAAGCACAAGAAAGATAAGAATGAAAAGAAGGAAAAGAAGGAGAAGAAAATGACCTTCCAAAAGAAGAAGCAGGGTGGTGGTTATGTGGTCACATGGGATAGTGATGGCTCTTCAGATAGTGATAGCTCTAGTGATGATGACAAGAAATCTATCAAGAGAGCACTAGCAAGCATCGCCATCAACAAGAAGCTCTCCATCTTCGACACTCCATCTACATGTCTCATGGCAAAGCCCACCAAGGTAAAATATGATGAGAGTGATAATGATAAATGTGAAAGTGACTCTTGTAGGAATGATAATGATGATGATGATGATGATGAGGAGTACTCCAAGGAGGAGCTCTTAGACATGTGTGAGTAAGTGCACGCTTGCAATGAGATGAAGAGAAAGGAGTGCAAAGAATTATGCAAGAAAGTAAAATTTCTTAAGCAATCCTTTGATGAGCTCAATGCCACTCATGAGGGGCTAATGGATGCCCATAAGAAGCTTGGCAAAGCTCACTCTAAGCTTGAAAAGGCTCACTCCTCTCTCATTGAGCAAGTCAAGAAGGAGGAAGCCAAAAAGAAGCAAGTGATAGTAACATGTGATGTGGGACTAACATGTGATCTTATTGATGAATCTTTTCATGAACCCATTATTGTTGCTCCTAGTAACACTTCTTGTAGCACAACCATTACCACTCCACCTATGAATGATACATCACTAATGGTGGAAAATGAAACCCTCAAGAAGGAAGTGAATGAGCTCACTCGTGCCTTAGGCAATGCCTATGGTGGAGAAGTCCACTTGCTAAAGTGCTTGGGTAGCCAAATATTTTCTCTCAACAAAGAGGGATTAGGCTATACCCCCAAGAAAGGCAAGGCGGCCTTTGTCACTCCCAAAGCTAGCTTTATGAAGGGCAATGGTCTGTTTTGCAATAGATGCAAGCAAGTTGGGCACATAGAGTAAAATTACAAGACTAACAAGAACAAGCTACCTAATGTATCCTCAATCAAATTTGATTCATGTTACATGCTTTATAAGGGTGCCAATGGTGTGAGGGCTAAGTTCATTGGTACACCAATTGTGGGCCCAAAGAAGAAGGCCATTTGGGTACCAAAGTCCTTGGTGACTAACCTACAAGGACCCAAGCAAGTTTGGGTATCTAAAAAGAATTGATCTTCTTTTGCAGGTAAATTATAAAGCTGAAGGAAGGCATTGGGTGCTTGATAGTGGGCGCACACAACACATGACCGGTGATCCAAGAATGTTCAATTCAATCAATGAAAGCAAGAGCAATGGGATTGATAGTATCACATTTGGTGACAATGGCAAAGGTAAGGTCAAAGGGCTTGGTAAGATTGCAATATTCAATAACTTGAGCATTTCCAATATGCTACTCGTATAGAGCTTGAACTTCAACTTATTGTCGGTATCTCAATTGTGTGATCTTGGTTTCAAGTGCATATTTGGTGTGGATGATGTAGAGATCATAAGTATAGATGGCTCTAACTTGATATTCAAAGGATTTAGATATGTGAATCTATACTTGGTTGATTTCAATGCTAGAGAAGCTCAATTATCAACATGTTTGATCACTAAGTCTAGCATAGGTTAGTTATGGCATAGAAGGTTTGGTCATGTTGGAATGAAACAATTGAACAAATTGATTAAGCATGACTTAGTTAGAGGCTTGAAAGATGTCACATTTGAGAAGGACAAACTATGTAGTGCATGTCAAGCCGGAAAGTAAGTTGGGAATACACATCCTAAGAAGAGCATGATGAGTACATCCAAGGCATTTGAGTTGATGCATATGAACTTGTTTGGACCAACTGCATACACTAGCATTGGTGGAAACAAATATGGATTTGTGATTATGGATGATTTCACTAGATACACATAGGTATTCTTTCTTGTTGAAAAGAGTGATGTATTTGCAACATTCAAATCATTTGTCAAAGGCATTCACAATGAGTTTGAAACAATAATCAAGAAAGTTAGAAGTGACAATGGAAGTGAATTCAAGAACACTAGAGTTTATGAGTTGTGTGATGAATTTAGAATTAGACATCAATTCTCGGCCAAGTATACTCCTCAATCAAATGGGCTAGTTGAAATAAAGAATAGAACCTTAATTGATATGACAAGATTAATGTTGAGTGAGTACAATGTGAGTCATTCATTTTAGGCCAAAGCAATCAACACGGCTTGCTACTATAGCAACTGACTCTATTGTCACCCCATGATGGAGAAAACACCTTATGAGCTATTGAGTGGAAGAAAGCCCAACATAGCATACTTCCGGGTTTTCGGTTGTAAATGCTATATATTGAAGAAAGGCACTAGATTGAGCAAGTTTGAAAAGAAATGTGATGAAGGTTTCTTGCTTGGTTACTCCACTACTAGCAAGGCTTATAGAGTTTGGAATTTGGCTAGTGGTACTCTTAAAGAGGTTCATGATGTGGAGTTTGATAAAACAAATGGTTCTCAAGAGGGAGATGAGAATCTAGATGATGTGAAAGGCATTTAATTGGTCAAGGCAATGAGAAACATGGACATTGGTGAGTTAAGGCCTAGAGTGGTGATTGATGTTGAAGATGACAAGAATCAAGTACTCTCTAACTCAAATGTGCAAGCTAGTGGTTCTCATGATCAAATCCAAGCAAGCACTAGTGATGGCAATGTGCAAGATCAATAAATGGCTAGTTCATCATCTCAACCAAGTGATCAATCAAATGCTAGTAATCAAGTGCAAGTGCTTCAACCAACTAATATTGCAAGAGATCATCCATTGGACACTATCATTGGTGATATTTCAAGAGGTGTGCAAACAAGATCAAGATTGGCTTCATTTTGTGAATATTTTTCATTTATGTCATCCATTGAACCTAAGAAGATAGATGAAGCTTTGAGGGATGTTGATTAGATCAATGCTATGCATGAAGAGCTAAACAACTTCACAAGAAACCATATATGGGATTTAGTTGAGAGGCCTAAGGATCATAATATGATTGGAACTAAGTGGGTCTTTCGGAACAAGCAAGATCAAGATGGGATAGTAATAAGGAACAAAGTAAGATTAGTGGCTCAAGGTTACACTTAAGTTGAAGGTCTTGACTTTAGAGAAACATATGCCCTGGTTGTAAGATTAGAAGCAATTAGGATCTTGTTAGCCTATGCTTGTGCCCACAACATCAAGTTATACAAAATGGATGTGAAAAGTGCATTTCTCAATGGGTACATCAATGAGCTTGTGTATGTTGAGTAACCTCCCAGTTTTGAAGATGAGAAGAAACCCAACCATGTCTACAAGTTGAGAAAGGCTTTGTATGGATTGAAGCAAACACCTAGAGCATGGTATAAGAGATTAAGGGATTTTCTACTCTCTAAGGGATTTAAGATAGAAAAGGTTGACACCACTCTCTTCACCAAGAAGCTTGGAAATGACTTGTTTGTAATGCAAATCTATGTTGATGATATCATCTTTGGATCTATAAATCAAGAATTTTGTGAGGAGTTTGGCAAGATAATGGCAAGTGAGTTTGAGATGTCTATGATTGGAGAACTTAGTTACTTCCTTGGTCTTTAAATCAAGCAAATAAAGAATGGCATATTTGTGAGTCAAGACAAATATATCAAGGACATGCTCAAGAAGTTTAAAATGGATGAAAGTAAAGCTATTAGTACACCAATGGGGACAAGTGGAAGCTTGGATAGTGATGCTAGTGGCAACATGATGGATCAAAAGATGTATCGGTCCATGATTGGAAGTCTACTCTATGTGACCGCATCATTAACGGATGTGATGTTTAGTGTATGCATGTGTGCTAGATTTCAAGCCTCACCAAGAGAAAGTCACTTGAAGGCAACAAAAAGAATATTGAGGTATTTGAAGCATACACAACATGTTGGATTATAGTATCCCAAAGGAGCAATTTTTGAGTTAATTGGATATTCGGATTCCGATTATGCGGGATGCAAAGTTGAGAGAAAGAGCACATCGGGCACATGTCAACTATTGGGAAGATCACTTGTATCTTGGTCATCAAAGAAGCAAAATAGTGTAGCACTTTCAACCGCCGAAGCGGAGTACATTTTGGCCGGTAGTTGTTGTGCTCAATTACTTTGGATGAAGGCTACCTTGAATGACTTTGGAATCAAGTTCAAGCAAGTGCCATTGCTATATGACAATGAAAGTGCCGTAAAGCTAACCAACAACCTGGTTCAACACTCAAGAACAAAGCACATAGATGTCCGTCATCATTTCATAAGAGATCACCAACAAAAAGGGGACACTTGCATAGAGAGTGTGGGCACCGAAGATCAACTTGCTGACATATTCACCAAGCTACTTGATGAGAAAAGGTTTTGCAAGCTAAGGAATGAATTGAACATACTTGACTTCTCCAATATGTGTTGATGCACCCCCACTATATGACATGCCCCTCCTTCAAGCAAAGCAATGTAAAGTTGATTGACATGTCAGTCATCCATTGCTAAAGACTTGTTTAGTGCATCTAGTCATTCCTATCATGTCCTAGGCTCATTCATGAAAATCAAATGAATTTGATACTTGTATGGTACCACTATTGCTTGTATGTTTGAAATGATCTAGTGGTAGCATATGACATGTTTGTGGGCTTATAAACCTAGTGTTTGATTTAGAAAATGAGCTATAAGTGTTTAACTCAACATGGTACAAGATAACCCTTATTAGGAGGTGTGAAGAAGCTTGTCCTTGGATCAAACCAAGTCAAATATCTTTTGCAAGTAATCTAGATTGAACCAAATTGGAAAAATAATCCTCATTTCACATAGTTTCACCCCAACCTATCTATAATTTGAGGTCACCTTTTGTGCAAATTGTTGACATTAATAATCCTACCCTATCTATACTTTAAGCCTTTGTGGTCATTGATGACAAAGGGAGATAAATAGTGTACAAAGATAGTGAAACAAAGGGGGAGAGATAATATATGACAAAGGAAGGGGATCAAATTTTGAGCATACAAATAGGGGGAGCAAGCTCATGAACTTGTATGGTAAATTTGAATGTGCATTACATATGTTTGCTTGCATGGCATAAATTTTTAATTTTAATATCCATGCTTGTGTGGTGTATGCTAGTTGTAGGTTTGAATGTTGAAATGAAAAACTTGCATGCATAGGCTAAAGTAACTAGACCTATGTTCATTTTATGGAAACTAGACCCTTATTTGTAATATTGATCTTATAGGGTATTCTAGTTTTTGTGTATGTCTAGTTACTAATGGTGCTAAGGATGATATATTAGTGCACTCCGATTGGTATCACGCTTCAAAGGTCCATCTCTTATACCTTAGCATCATTTGGTAGAAATTGTCTCCTATATTTCCTATCTAATCATATGTGCAAAGCTTCAATCCAAACTCTTAGCACATATATAGGGGGAGCAATTGCTATCATATGGAGTTCATGAAACTTGTCCATATCCTTTACATATGGTAAATATGCTTGGGCAAGCAACATGGACTCAAATGAACTTTAATTCATATCTTTGTATAAGGGTTGTCATCAATTACTAAAAAGGGGAAGACTGAAAGCTCTAGTTTGGTTTTGGTTAATTTATGAAATCCTAAGTGCTAACCTAGTTTATCAAGATGATCATGAGAGAGGTAGCACTACTCCAAGTGATGAAGCAATGATGAAGATCATGACATTGGTGATGATCAAATGCTTGAACTTGGAAAAGAAGAAAGAGAAAAACAAAAGGCTCAAGGCAAAGGTATAAAATGTAGGAGCCATTTTATTTCGGTGATCAAGACACTTAGCAAGTGTGATCATATTTAGGATAGATAGCCATACTATTAAGAGGAGTGAAACTCGTATCGAAATGCGGTTATCAAAGTGCCACTAGATGCTCTAATTCATTACATATGCATTTAGGATCTAGTGGAGTACTAACACCCTTGAAAATATTTGAGAAAATATGCTAACACACGTGCTCAAGATGATACACTTGGTAGTTAGCACATTTGAGCAATGGTGAAGAAGATAGAGGAGAAAGGAACTCAGGCTCACTGTTTTCATTGTGACCAGACGCTGGCCTTCGGTGGACCGACATGTCCGGTCAGGCGTAGCAGTGAAGATGCCAGCGTCGGTCTATTCAGAATTGACCGGACACTGGAAGTCTGGGTCCGGTCGAACTGATGGGTCAGCACAGTATCCAGGGTTTTGCACCAGACGTTGAGGTGTGTCTGGTCGAGGTGGACCAGATGTGTCCGGTCAAAGAAAACCTGGTTTGGAACCTTACTATAAATGACCGGACGCTGGTGATCCAGCGTCCGGTCACTTATGCTGGAGCATCCGGTCACTACTTAGCCGTTGCGATCGGGTGGTTTCTATTGAATGGATAATGACACGTGGCTTACATTGGTTGATCGGACATTGGGTCTAGAGTCCGGTCAGTCTAACCGGAGTGTCCGGTCAGTCTGACTAGAGCATCCGGTCAGCCCACAGTGTGCCCAGTGAATGGGTACAACGGCTCTATTTCTTGGGGGCTTCTATTTAAGCCCCATGGCTGGTTGAAGCTCCAACTTCTTGCACATTTTCATTGACATAGCAACTTTGTGAGCTTAGCCAAAGACCTCCCACTCATCTCCATCATTGATCCATCATCTTTGTAAGATTGGGAGAGAATCTAAGTGCATTGCTTGAGTGATTGCATCTAGAGGCACTTGGTATTCGTGTTGCGCTGTGGATTTCGCTTGTTACTCTTGGTGGTTGCCACCACCTAGACGGCTCGGTGCAGCGGTGGAGGATCGGCATGAGTTGGTCATTGTTTGTGGCCATCTTCGGTGATTGTGAGGGGAGTTGTACCTTCCCCGGTGGAGTGCCAAAAGGTAACTCTAGTAAATTGCTCGTGTCATTGAGTTACTTCACTTGTGGGTAGGTTCTTGCGATGTCCAATTGTGTGGACGAGGTTTGTGCAACACCTCTTAGCCGTCGAACCACCAAGTGTTGGTCGACACAATGGGGACGTAGCATATTGACAAGCATGTGAACCTCGGGAGAAAATTGGTTGTCTCTTGCCCTTTGGTATTCTCTCAGTGATTGATTTCATCTTCATCTTGTGATTGGTTCATCCCTCTACAAGGCGGTATAATCACCCTACTCACTCTTTTATATTTTTGCAAACTAGTTGTGGCAAGCTCTTTAGTGTAATTAGAATTGAGAGCTTGACTTGTTATTTAAGTTCATCTAGTGGAGCTCTTTAGTGTAGCATGATTGAGAGCTCTTAGTAAGTAGTATCATAGCAAGTTGTGCGTCTAGTAATCATTGCAACTAGAATTGTTGGATAGGTGGCTTGCAACCCTCGTAGAGCTAGAGAAAGTTTGCATTTCGCTATTTGTCTTACTAATTAAATTGCTCTAGTTGATTTGTAGAATTTTAAATAGGCTATTCACCCCCCTCTAGCTATATTAGGACCTTTCGACAGGGTGGATCTCAGCTTGCTCTGGGGCCACCACGCAAGCATCGTGCTGCCGTCAGCCCACCTAGGGCCACCACCTCCTGGGGTGTTTGCGTGCTTGTCGGGTAGGGTTTCCCACCGAGCTTGAACTATCGCGATGGAGGGAAGGGAAGGGAGGGGATGGAGAGGAGTGAGCGAGGCGCACCGTGCGAGGAAGGCATGAGGTAGGAGCCAAAGCTCTGCGGCAGGCCACTACCTGCCAGCCACCGACGCCATTGCAACATGTGCGACACCTGATCTACTTTTGAAACTTTCGCAACATACGTATGAAGACAAATGAAATATTTGAAACATGCGTCTAAAACACTTGCAAAAAAACACATGAAACACTTGAAAACCATTGCACCATGAACGCAACATCTAGATAAAGCACTTTGAAAGCTCTAGTTTGGTTTTGGTTAATTGATGAAACCCTAAGTGCTAACCTAGTTTATCAAGATGATTATGAGATAGGTAGCACTACTCCAAGTGATGAAGCAATGGCGAAGATCATGACAATGGTGATGGCATGGTGATGGTCAAATGCTTAAACTTGGAAAAGAAGAAAGAGAAAAACAAAAGGCTCAAGGCAAAGGTATAAAATATAGGATCCATTTTGTTTTGGTGATCAAGACACTTAGTGAGTGTGATCACATTTAGGATTGATAGCCGTACTATTAAGAGGGGTGAAACTCATATCGGAATACGGTTATCAAAGTGCCACTAGATGCTCTAACTCATTGCATATGCATTTAGGATCTAGTGGAGTGCTAACACCCTTGAAAATGTTTGTGAAAATACGCTAACATATGTGCACAAGGTGATACACTTGGTGGTTGGCACATTTGATCAAGGGTAGTGAAGTTTAGGTGCAAGGGCAAGAAACTCCACCGGTGGAGTGTCCGCCGGTAGAGTGCGGACAGTCCGATGGTGCCACCGGCACCCTAGACAGAAAAATTGGAGGTTACTGTGAGTGACCGGACGCTAATCTTGGGTGGACCGTCGCGTCCGGTCAGGCGTAGCAGAGAGGTCGCTAGTTTCGGTGTTGCACCAGACGCTGGACCTGAGATGCACCGGACGCTGGTTTCTGCGTCCGGTCAAACTGACATGGCAACACAGTGACTAGGGTTTAGCACCGGACGCTGGTCTGTGTCCGGTCAAGGTGGACCAGACGTGTCCGATCGAAGAATACCGGATTTGGACCCTTAATGTAAACGACCGGACGCTGGTGGTTTAGCGTCCGGTCAGTTAATAGCCGTTGTGATCTGGCAGCTCAAGTTTAACTCAGAATGACACGTGGCTTACATTTGTGGACCGGACGCTGTGTCTAGGGTTCGGTCAGTATGACCGGAGCGTCCGGTCAGAGCACGATTTGCCCAGTGAAGGGGTATAACGGCTCTATTTGAATGGGGCTCTATTTATAGCCCCATGGTCGGCTCAAGGGACAACTCTTGCATATTTTCATTGACATAGCAACCTTGTGAGCTTAGCCAAAGTCCTCCCACTCATCTCCATCATTGATTCATCATCTTTGTGAGATTGGGAGAGAATCCAAGTACATTGCTTGAGTGATTGCATCTAGAGGCACTTGGTATTCGTGTTGCGCTGCGGATTTCGCTTATTACTCTTGGTGGTTGCCACCACCTAGACGGCTTGGTGCAGCGGTGGAGGATCGGCACAAGTTGGTGATTGTTCGTGGCCGTCTCCGGTGATTGTGAGGGGAGTTGTACCTTTCCCGGCGGAGCGCCGAAAGGTAACTCTAGTAAATTGCTCGTGTCATTGAGTTACCTCACTTGTGGGTCGGTTCTTGCGGTGTCCAATCGTGTGGACGAGGTTTGTGAAACACCTCTTAGCCGCCGAACCACCAAGTGTTGGTCGACACAACGGGGACGTAGCGTGTTGGCAAGCACGTGAACCTCGGGAGAAAATCGTTTGTCTCTTGTTCTTGGCATTCTCCCGGTGATTGGCTATATATTCATCTTGTGATTGGTTCATCCCCTACACGTCGGTATAATCATCCTACTCACTTATTTACATTCTTGCAAACTAGTTGCTACAAGCTCTTTAGTGTAATTAGAATTGAGAGCTTGCTTTATTAGTTACATTCATCTAGTTGAGCTCTTTAGAGTAGTAAGATTGAGAGCTCTTAGTGAGTAATTATATAACAAGTTTGTGTGCCTAAGTAATCATTGCAACTAGAGTTGTTGGATAGGTGGCTTGCAACCCTTGTAGAGCTAGAGCAAGTTTGCATTACGCTATTTGTCATACTAATCAAATTGCTCTAGTTGATTTGTAGATTTTTAAATAGGCTATTCACCCCCCCTCTAGCCATATTAGGACCTTTCACACTTGCAACATATGTGTGAAACATATGCAATATCTAGATAAACACGCTTGCAACATGCATCTGAAAAAACAGATGAAACATTGGGAAACATTGGGAACAGATGTTTGCAACATAAGTGTACAACCATTACAACACATGCAACATCCGACATCCCAATCTACTTTTGCAACATTCATACGAAACCCTTGCAACATACTTCTAAAACAACTAAAACACTCGAAACATACGCTTGCTCACCTTGCTACTCGTCTTTGTGGAGCTCGATGCCGGCGCGGAGCTCGATGCCACGGAGTGCGTGGAGGTCGTCGGTGCGGAGCTCGGTGGTGACACGGACCTAGGCAGTGACCAGGCAGGCAGATGGAGTGCGACCACGACGGAAGGCGCGAGTCTGGACGGCGGGCGAGCAGCGTTGGCGGAGTCCGTCCCGTGAGCAGGGGCGACGCGGGCGAGTGGAGTCCATCCCGCGTGGTTGGGATGGCGCAGGCGGGGTGACACTGGCGAGCGGTGTAGGTGGAGTACGTCCAAGCAAGGCGGAGCGGGCAAGCAGAGTCCGAGGCGGCGCACAGCGTAGAGTGGGCGGGGTACGTGGATGAGAGAGGCAGGCGAGCAGACGTGGGATTGCGTAACGTAGATTAGTGGATGAGGATGGGTACGTAAATGAGTGGATGAGGCGCATCCGGACGGGAGTCATGGGATGTACGCTTGTGACATATCATTATCGAAAGATCTCAGTGCACATCCCACGTCCCGCTGTAACATCATCCATTAGGGCTTGTTTGGATGTCATAGTTTCTAAAAAACTATAGTATCACATAAGTGTGGTTTTATAAGTCAAAGAGACATAAAATTGTGGTTTAGGAGAAAAAAGGGTCATAAGTGGATTTTCTAAAACTACAAAGAAGACTGCTGTTTTGGTAAAACTATGGTTTTAAAGACCAAAATTTGTTGCACATTCAAACACCTAGTAGCTTTTGAATATGAAAGTATTTTCTAAAACTATAGTATTTCTTCAATACTTCAAAAATACTTTGCATCCAAACAAAGCCATCTTTTTTTAAAAAAAAATAACAGACCACTTGTAACCATCATTGTTTGTGAAATTGCAAATCACGTTTACATCAATCAGTTCTCCGGAAACGATTTGGCAATAAATATCCAACACAAGTATAGGATAACGTGACCCTAAACGCTTATGTAAAAAATTGATCTATGCTTATGCTTATGATCAGGCCCGGCCCTGGGGGGTTCGAGCTGGGCCGCCGCACTGGACCCTCGAGGCCAGGGGGCCAACCCCAAATGTGCAAGTAGAAGTAGTATTCTGTCTATGGCCCATAGGAATAGCTGAACCAGGCATACGAGCTGACTCCGCGTCGATTCTGCTCGCCTTCCGTGTTCCCGTGCCCTTCCGCCACGCGGCCGCGACTCTGCCTTCCTGCGCGAGTGAGCGACTCGCCGACTCCCGTGCGAGGCTGCGAGCAGCGAGCGATCCCATGCGTCTTGGTGATCTCGAGTGCGAGGGGCCGCTGGCCGGCGGCATCCACTTCCGTCTGTTCCTGGCTTCCTGGTCTTCGTATACGGAGGTAAGAATTAAGAAACTGGTCCTAAGCGGCCAAACCCCCCTAATCAATATTTGCTCTTGTCCCTAATCTTTATTCTTTACTTCTTTAGATTTAGGATTTAGGAATCCCATATGGTGCAGCAACCATGTTGAATTTAGTATGACATATTTTTTAATTACTTACTGCTTTTCTAAATTTACAGTGAACTTAGCCCAAAAAGTTGTTGCCCAAAAAGCATGGATAAAATGAGAAAAGAAAAAAGAAGAGAAGGATAGAGGGCTTGATAGAATCACAAAGAGGATCTATTGATAATTTTTTTAGAGTAATACAAACACTATAAGAAATCCAGATGAGTGGGCAATAGTTGTTGTGGATGACATTGATATTGAGGCCATCATCAATGACTTCACAGCAGTAAATGTTAGAAGAAAATTTTAAGGTAAGATAAGATGTATAACTAGTTTCATAAGAATGATTAGTATGCATTACATTTATTAAAAATGTCACTATATTATTAGAGTTATATTAAAAGGCCTATCGTTGTAGCTTCGCTCCAAGTCTATAAATTGACAGGGCCGGACCTGCTTATGCTGAAATGTTCCATGTATGAAAAGTAGCCCAAGCGAAACGGAACGATTGGACCATACGAGACGAAGGTGATGTACAAGGCTTGAAGTGCGACTTCGCCTCTCACGTTTTCATAAATTTTGACGGAAAACGACTGCACCAGCTGCTACATCAGCATCAGCAGATATGACACTGTCACCCGCCTGCGCGTGTTGGACTGTTGATCAGACTGACCAGGACCCGGAGCAAGGCGGGCTGAGGCTCAAGTCAGTATTGAGCCCACCGAGATCCAGACGGCTTGGCCAAGCCAGATATACGAGGACATTTTGCTCAACAAAAAAAGTATACGAGGACATAAGGTATGTATTTATGTATGTATGGAGTTTTTTTTCGAGATCCAGTTACAGACGCAAACATTCACATACACACGCGCACACTCACTCCTATAAACACACGCACGTTCTACCTCTATGAGCACCTCCGTAGAACTGGGTTGGACCAGCAAATCTCGAGATTAACGAAGTCACCACAGACGTCTCGTTGTCGAGGGACACGTCGCCTACCACTGAAAGAATATAGCGCCATTAAATTAAATCCTGAAATAAATTCAAAAAAATACGAGCACTCATGTCAAGTCGGGAACTTAAATCCGGATGGATAGGTTCCACCACGCGAAACCCAACCAGCTGAGCTACGCTCAGTTCGCTACGTATGTATGAAGTTATGCATATATTATGTTCTGTTATAACATATATCAAATTTAATACTTCCTTCAAAACATAAATAAACTTGTACTCTCTCTACTCAACAATATTAACTCTTTGAGGTTACACTCTTTTCATTAATAATAATACAGAAACAAATGGTAGTTTTTCTACAAAATAGCACTGGTTCAAGTTAAACAAATTCAGACGGAGGGAGGGATAAGCGGAACCAGTCCCACCCGTGCAGTCAACCGGAGGGGATCAAAAGCAGAGGAGCCTCTCCTGGGATAAGGAGTGCATGTGTGTAATGTCTGGAATCAAATCATGTCGGACCCGGAACAACTAGAGATGTCAATGGCCCTCCTATCTCCTATTCTCAATTAGAAATTTCTCTATTAGGGGATAAAGATGGAACCAATTCTTCCCGTACGGTTGCATATATTAATCTCTGGATAATTAGATTCTTATAATAAATATATATTTGCTTGAGCTGTTGAGGAAGAATTAGAAATCTTTGTTTGAGCTGTCGATTCAACAGTTTGCCTATCTCCTTTTGTAGCAAGTGAAAAGGACTCTCCTTTGGTTAAAGTTAGAGTCAGTTTGTTGACACTGCATAGTATTTTTGGATTTTATCGTCCGTTCGGATCCCAGATAGGTACATACATACTGTATTTTTGGTTTCATGCACCGTGGTCCACATGAGTGTTCAGACTCAAATTAGGCAACCCCAAGTTGGATATGTCATGTCAATTTTTAATTCCGCCAAGATATTGTACTGTCTACTTCATTTGCCATTTAGTTTCTAGAACCAAATAGCAACCGATGTTGTATTCTCTTGGGTCAACTCAAGTCCTCATATGCTTCTATTAGATAGATGGTAGGTAATTTCTTGGGTTATTATATTTCTTTAAGTCTGTGTCGGTTTTCACAAAGATCGTTACTTGACTTTTCAAACGCTACAAGGAAGAAGAAACTATTCACCTCTTCCTAAAGTGTGTTATGGCTAAACAGATAAGTGCACTGGACATCCAGAAGATCATGCACCACTTATTTCTCAATACCAAGGACCTGCTCTCTGACTTCTCTGCTGGTAATGACTACTGCTGGTAATGACTACTGCAGCTTTGATTGTCCATCGTGTGGCTGCCGCGCTGCTGCAGACCGCCCTAGCAGCAATCTAGGTTTTGCTCCCTACTGTTTAGCATCCAGCATGCCTTATTGTTCATGATCCGATACACCCATAATCTGATATCTTAGTAGTAAACTTATTTGTTCAAATATGTCCGACAATATTCCGTTATCTGATGACATATGCTTGTGGTTCAGTAAATAGTGCCTGCTGTCAGTACAAGCAAGACTTAAGGTATACTTCACGCTTACTGAACTTTCTACCTGTATTGTGCACAAATAAATTGTAAGTGGGTCTATTTGTGCTTGTTTGCATTTTAGCTTGCAAAAATTCTTGAAGATATCTTATTGGTTCCGATTAATCTATACCTTCCGGTTATCTCTGTTGGCTCTTGGGTAACGACTGACGAACAATTCAGGTACTACCACATTTTTGTTGTAGTTACATATATATACTTTAGAGTTGACGAACAACGCACTAATGCTACATTTTTTCTCTTCTTTGTCTCATGCCACATTTCCTGTACACTATATGGCAATAGGTGCCTAGCCGCCACAAGAGATTTTTCAAGGAGTCAGAACGATCTCACTATTTTCAGGTAATAGGTGCCTAGCAGCCACATGCGATATTCTAACTTGGGTCTATCGTTCTGCCTGCTGCGATCTCGCGCCCCTCGCTCCTATGCCCGTCCCTTGCGACTCAAAAGAAGAAAACAAACCTCGCTCCGTGATTTCAAAAGGAAGAAAACTATCCCTTACGATTCAAAAGGAAGAAAACAAACCTCGCTCCCGTAAAAGATAGAGGCCCGTAACTGTTGCCAAGTCAAGAAAAATGTTGGAGGAAAGGCTCAAGTGGTGGGAAGCTTACATGCCAGATGATATTCATAAACTACATTTTTTGTCTTGGCATGTATTCCTCAAGTTGTTTTGATCTCTGAATCCTTGTATCAAATGCCCATTTGATGGTGAAGCTACTACCGATACAACTAGAAAGATTTGTCCTATCCAAATGACATGTACTACTATACTGTATTATACATTACATAGGCTGTAGAACTGGTTTTGGATGCAAAAAATGATATTTGATTATTAACTTCAGTCATGTTCGAGTGTGATGGCATATTCAAGTAATATGGTGATGGCTGAAACTTTAGTTGAGCATTACAACTTCTACAAATATGGCTGATTTATTTCAACTTTGAAAATTACAAGGAAGTTTGAAACATGACTACATCTTGTTCATTGAGTTGATTGTGCCATCGGTTGCGACCTTTGACTATTTATAATCTTTGAATGTATGTTGATTGATAATGAATATTATTCAAGTGGTCTAGAATGGGCATGAAACTTACTGACGCCATTCCAGAATGTCAAATCTTGTAATGTGCTATAAGAGCTATTATTGCAGGCATGTCTTTAAGGCACGTGGTTTCTATTTTTTGCTACTTTTGAGGAAGGTTGGAAGGCTGCAGGTAGAACAAATAGAGGAACTTATTCGTAGATTTATTGACGCACAAAAGAAAATAGATATCAGATATTTCTTTTTGCTGATATAAAACATTATCTTAGCCGCATCACGAAAAGGACTATACAGTAGAGTTTGAGCTTGTGACGCCGCGCTCTCTGTGACTACGTTAATTTCACGAAAGTGTTTTTTCAATTAAATGTCACTTTAACGTTGGTATTTAATTTCACAATATTGTTATCTTATCGTGCGATCCATGTGTTTTTAGTACAAAAATTTAGTTGTCCCGTAGTAACGCACAGTCACGAACCTAGTATTTATGTATGTATGGAGTTTTTTTTCGAGATCCAGTTACAGACGCAGACACTCACATACACAAGCGCACACTCACCCCTATGAACGCACGCACGTTCCATACGTCTCGTTGTCAAGGGGCACGTCGCCTACCATTGAAAGAATACAACACCATTAAATTAAATCCTAAAATAAATTCAGAAAAATACGAGCACTCGTGTCAAGTCGGGGACTTAAATCCGGATGGGCAGGTTCCGCCATACGAAACCCAACCAGCTGAGCTACACTCAGTTCGCTATGCATGTATGAAGTTATGCATATATTATGTTCTGTTATAACATATATCAAATTTAATACTTTCTTCAAAACATAAATAAACTTGTACTCTCTCTACTCAACAATATTAACTCTTTGAGGTTACACTCTTTTCACTAATAATAATACAGAAACAAATGGTAGTTTTTCTACAAAATAGCACTGGTTCAAGTTAAACAAATTCAGAGGGAGGGAGGGATAAGCGGAACCAGTCCCACCCGTGCAGTCAACCGGAGGGGATCAAAAGCAGAGGAGCCTCTCCTGGGATAAGGAGTGCATGTGTGTAATGCCTGGAATCAAATCATGTCGGACCCGGAACAACTAGAGATGTCAAGGGCCCTCCTATCTCCTATTCTCAATGAGAAATTTCTCTATTAGGGGATAAAGATGGAACCAATTCTTCCCATACGGGAACTTAATAGGAGAAAGGTCATCCCTAACAAGGACGGGGATTGGTTCTCACATGAGCAAGAATGCCGCTGTGTATAGGTGGAAAAGGATTGGCGATTTTCTGGACCTGTATAAGAAGATTACCTTCTATCTTGAGGAGGATCCTTGTGGGTTGTCTTAATCCGTGGGTCGATTTTTTTTAAAAAAAAAATTGACTAGTTATATAAAAATAGTATCAATATTTATATCTCTAAATAAATTATCATAAAAGTACAGTCCACGATCAATGTAATGATGCATATTACACATCATAAATATTAATATTTTTGTGTATATATTTAGTCAAACTTAAAAAGGTATAACTCCTTCATAAGTGAGACGTGCAATTATTTTAGGATGGAGAGAGTAATCTTTTAAATTTAAAACTTCAATTTTTGAATTTAAACAGCAAGTAGCATATGTTACTGGACAATAGCAATAAAATATCTAGTTCATATAAATCACTCCCATCATATGCATGGTACTAAAGTACCAACATCCCAGAAAAATATGAGATACCAGAATAAAATATGATGGATGCATAAAAGGAAAAGTGAATCACACCAAGCCAAAGGAGTGAGATGCCTATTGAATCAGATAATGGAGAATGGATATAGTAGACGAAAGAATGTTATAAATTGAATTAGAAAATAATATCTCGAAAAGCAATATGGCAGTTTATAAACGGCATCTATTGATTTAGTTGCCAACTTGACATTTAGTCCTAACAAAATATTTCAATGTTCAAACACTAAGCATTACCAGAACAACGTTTGGACATGGTAATTTTGAAAAAGAAAAGAGCAAAGAGTTGTGGTGTGTGTCAAATTTTCATCGAAGGCGTAGAAATTAATTGTATGTGATGTATTAGAAACCCCAGTAACCACTTTCTTGTCATTCAGCATAGATATGATTTTACTTGTTGTATTTCCAGGAAAGAGCAAGGCTCCTGTCTCTGTTCTCTAGAAAAATCAAAATTGATCGGTACATCTTGAATAGCACTTCTGCATTTACATAAACTAAGAAAGATAAAGGTTGAGGCCTGTTTGGAACAGAGGAAGAGAAATAGAGGAATGGGGGAAAACGCAGGAAAAGAATAGGAATATAATGGGAAAAAACAGAGGATTCGAAAAAAAATATAGGAAATATGCAGAAAGAGGTGTTTGGAACGTAGAAATTGTAACACAGGAATCTTAAAGGATAAGAATGATAAAAGGTCATTTGACACCATGATTTACTATCAACTAACAGATATAGATGTATTTTATTTGTCTCCTGTGACGACATAGTGAACCCAGTCCATCCATAGGTCACCACTCAAATATGTTCAATAGAGTAATAAAGGATTTAACGGATCCAAATTCTTTGTGGGGTCTAGGAGATCGAAAGCATACACAACAAATCTGAGGACCCACCATGACCAAAACCATGTGGTGTGTGGTTTGCCACATGCACCTCACTAGTAAAGCACTATATCATGTATATATGAGATTGCCAGAGCACCAAGGGTCGCAGTCGAGGGAATATCCTAGCATTGGGGAAAGAATATTCTCCTAAAAAATAATTGGCACAATAAAACAAAATTTTGACCTATGGTTTTCCCTGGAGATGTGATGTGCTATCAATCTAAAAGAAAAAAAAAATCAATTATACTTCAGCAGTTCAGCTAGTCTTAATGGCAAACCTGTGACCCTGAACTCTGAACTTCTGAAGTAGGAGCAGCATTTTATTATATACGTAGAATGTAAAAGCCCAAAGCGTGGGGTGCCACAACAGTGCAGCATAAGTCAACTGAGGCGAAGTAGCAATGTCCAATTCCCAGTCCCAAACTTAGTTGTGTGCCATATCTGAGTTATAGTTATGGCAATTTTCAGTCATAAATCAAACAAGGAAACAAGATATCCTACTTTTCAGCCTGCTGCCTGCCTAACAACTGTTATGTGTTATGATCCATGACTCCATGTAAGGATGTAACCTTGATGTAAACAAGGGTCTCTCGAGACAACATGGGGGAGAAAAAAAGGAAAACCAATGTCTAATTGTGGTCACAAACAGAGGCAGTAGTGCTCTGCATCAACTAAACCGGGGAACCAGATTAAATTATAGTGCATGTATTGCATTCAATCTTTTTCTTTCTTTGTCTTTAATTTGTCTGGCTCTTGTTGGGCTTCATCTCTAGTGTACCTCTACTTTCTTCAGACTGAAGGTTTTGTTGCCGTCATTGTTGTTAGATAACAAATTAACTATATGTCCCATTAAACTGTCAAATTTTATGTTTCAATGTTGACGTTCGAAGATGGTTCCTCAACATATGCAATGCAAGCCCTTAGTTCTCCAAATCCTCTTACTTTTAGGAACTGGCAAGCTCCACCTCCACAAACCTACAGCTACTCTTTTTTTTTCTTGAAAAAAAAATCCAAATGTGGCAGTGTCCATGTTATGCTACATGGCAGCATTTATTACCAAACCCACCCACGCATCAATTCCAGTATTAAGTAGATCAATAGTCCCATTTTATTTGATACCTTAGCATTCATGCATTTGAGATAATAAAGACTGAACTTTTGGAAAATACAACTAGATTATTCGGTAATAATAAAGTAAAAACAGTAGGAAACTAAGGTGAAATCACATCTGAGACCACAAAAAAGGTCAATGTCATCATAGAATAGAAAACTAGAGCACATCGGCACATTAGTTTTGCTGATCGTAATGTTGAATTACTAATTATAGAAAATTAGAAATAAGTAGGTATAGTTCCAGTATTCGTACAACAGTCAAATGAAATAGAACTATCCAGGAAGCTTTATATATCCACAACCACTAGCCAGCTACATAATTCACAACAACTGGAGTGTACAAGAAAACATGCCGCATGTAATCTCTTAAAACTCAAAGTAGATCATGTCAATGTCTTAAAAAACTAGAGTGAGGTGATTATCACATATTTGCACGTCAAAAAAAAAAAAACTGTAGATTGCCAGGTATATATACCCCTTGTAAGTTGGCAAGCTCAAGGACAGCTGCCATGCCATCAGATGATATGCTCTTGGTTATCAGAAAACCTTTATGTAAGAGGTTGTGCCTTTGTGAAAACAAATACTCCCCCACCACCAACTGAACGACCCAGGAGCATATCACGGTCAAGGTAAGAAAGATAATATAATCCTCCAGGTGATCGTCTGACATTTAATTCAGTTTGGTAAATACAAAAGACAGGGGACACGAAATGAAGAAAATTAAGCAGCGTGGAAAATTACCTTTCAGGACCACTGACAGGAACTTGAGCTCGAAAGGTTTTAAGGAACTGCAATATCTGCACAAAAAGTTCACTACATTGGAATCTGAAACACTTGTCCTATGTTAGATGATAAAGATTAAAGAAATACAACAAACATGGTGAAATTGCAAATGTTAATCGTAAATAATAATATTTTTTACTTTACATCTCCTTTTTGGCAGTAGACAACAAAAGAGATAACATGTGGCATGCTACAGGAACTAGCAGCTCTTGAAAGTTGAAACTAACAGAATTCAGAACAATATTATGGGACACATGAAATGTATACCAATGCACGTATTTGTCAATGACCAAGAAAGAAAAAAAAAAGATTTTATGAAATCAAGGATAATATGCAAGTCAATCAATTATTTGATATAACCTGGCAGGCTGGCATATACCTGAAGGCTCAAGAATGACCGAGGAAGTATAGCAGGAGCTATTAGTGCCTGCAGTTGCTCGCTAATCTTGATATTTTCAACAGCGGCCTGTTATACAATGGATTATAAGTTCTAGCAACTAACACTCAAACCCTAAGGTCACAAAAGAAAGGAAGATAGACACTGTTTTTCTTGAACAAAAGAGGGCAAGATCGCTGTTGTTCAAGAAGGCTGAAGAGTTGAAACAATGAGTTTGGGTCAGAAGTCAAGTGTCAAATGTTAAGCATTATAGTACAGAAGAGAAAACAATAGCCACATCTAAGACCAGCCATGGCTCAAAACCCCTGAAAAGCTTAATGGACAAAGAAAACTAGTGAAAAATCAAATGATAATGCAAGAACAAGCTGAACGCTCTAAAGGGTTTAGGTTAAGACAGTGGATGGTATAACCAAAAAAAGGGAAGAAATTTCCAATATTGCACTTGTATGAATCAAGTCAGTCCCAGGAAAAAAAATCTGGTTATATAGCATCATCTTGCATGTGAATTGAATCATGGTCATGGAGAATGCTAACTTATAATATAGCTTAATCATTGATACAAGAGTCCCATATAACAAGCAAATACATCATTTCTCATGCTGTTCTTCTAACAATGGAAATTGAATGTTTCATCATGAAATTAGCAACTCTTCGCTTTGCATTTTATCAAATGATCATATTTAGCTATTCTTGAAAAGGAATTACCTCCTCAAATTGAAGAAAGATATTGCGTTTAGACAGGACAACAAACTTCGCAGAGACCATCAGTGTTGCACCTTCTTGCTCCTATAGAGATTGCTAAAAGAATCAAACATGAAAGAACTGAAAACATGAGGGCTAAAAAGGCTGAAAAATAAATATGGTACATCATTGCATGCAAAGAATAGGAAGCTAAGCTTAGAAGATGCAAAACATGTTTTGTAAGAAGTTAATTTCTTCTATGTATGAAATACAATTATGATGTACTTTAAAACATGAAAACTAACCAGATTCTGAAAGAAAAAATGACCTTATCAATGAAAATATGAAACCGGTGAGCATTTTATGATCATATGGAGCAAACAGCACACCTCCGACTATCATACTCTTTATATATTCCAAGGTCCATGCATTTAAGTACAGCAGCAGCTGTGCTGTCAAGATAAAGAAGATACTCCATGTATATGAAGGTCACTATTTCTGTTTTTAATTAAATGCAAGTGTTCAAGGTGTAGCTGGAATAATCAAGCATGTCAAGTTGTTCAGTTCAATATAAAAGCACAGTTAAAAGGGAAGCACTCTTTTGGATGTGGTCTGTGCAAAGTGAATAATATTCATACTGCAGAAAAATACAGTAGTTGCAACTCAAGCAGCTCTAATATTTGAGATCAACTGAATGCCAGCTATCGGCAACTGGGGAATACTCAGTGGCATCGCAGCACAATTCATTGGCTGCACCAAAGCGCCGGAAATCTGCTCAATCTAGCAAACCTGGGCTCCACCCAAGTGCAAATTCTATGCTTGGCTCATTATCCAAAATTGCATTTGGACTTAGGACAGACTGGCGCAGCACAGCCGGTCGCACAGTCAATGTGCCCTATCTGCAGGTAGACATCTAAATAAAACCACACATCATCTTGTGACTGAATGCAGGTACACCAAAAGGGTCTGGTGCCTTGCAGCCTCCTGGACAGCCCAACCAAACCTGAAACCACAAAAATGACAAGCGAGCGATTCGGCGCTCGATTGGTGGAGCAAGATTACCAACACGATTGACATCCCGCGAGAAGCGATCAGGAGCTTCACCCTTTTAATTAATATGAGAGATATGGAAGGAAAGAAATGAGAGTCTTCAGGCATCGGGAAACTGAACACGGAACACCCCCAGAGGTACAACGGCCATAGAATGGTTACCTCCAGCAAGTTCTCGATGCTCCACCTTACAACGTTCCTCACAATTCCACCATCTGATCGATCTTTGCACTCAAATTTCTGGTATATTTGCCCCACCTGCATATATCCACAAAAACCACCCTGAATCCCTGATCACAAGGCTCCAACTCTTCTCCCTCAATTTCTCAAATACGATTGCCCAAGTGATAAACAGTGAGAGGAAAATGAACTATCCACTACACAGATAAAGCATCTTGTTGATGTACGAGAAGTTAAACTCTTAAACTCATCATCTCTAATGCCTCAAGTGCTAAACCTAACGAAAGACGACAAACATAACAAAAGTGTATTGCACTTTTTAGCAATAATTCTCAGTATCGAACATTTAAAAACGTGGAGGTTGGCAATTTACTGACATTTTCAGTCGATCTCAAATGTGCTGGCATCTGTAATTGATTGCTAGGTGGTGGCTTTAAGTAGGCATCCAATTGCAACGACGAATTAGGACAGATCGCTGAACACACGTTGTTAGTTTAACCTGCAGGGGTGGAAGCCTCTCGGCCGCCTCGAACAGCACAAGCACGTCTGACGCCGATGTGTAACACAGCCTCCAGGTGCCATCGAGCGCCGCGAGATCTAGCGGCGTCCCCTCCCCGGCACCGCGCTCCTCCACGGCCACCTGCACATGGCACACAAAATCAATCAAACCCAGCACAGCGTCACAAATGCCGCCGCGTTGCGTGAGTGCAAATTGTTAGAGAGAGAGCGGCCGATTAGGCCTCCTACGTACGACGGCCTCCTCGATGGCAGCGCGTTGGTCGGGCCCCGCCGCGAATCCGCGCCGCGTTTCCTGAACCGCGCGCAGCAGTTCGTGCTTCCTCCGCTCCGTGTCCGCCTGCGAGACCATAGCGTCAGAAGTTGTCGGGTTCTCGTAAGGAGGGGAGGACCTCGTGGAGTACGTACGGTGGTGGGCGAGGAAGCGAGTGGAGCCGCCGCGGCGGCGGCGGCGACGAGTCTCTGGCAGAGACGGGGCTCCCGCAGAGGGCGCGAGCGGAGGCGGGAGGCACAGGGCGGAGGCGGCACATGCGGTGGTGTGGTCGGGAGGCGGCGGAGGGATGAAGGGGCGGCGAGCGCCATTGCTCCGCGTTGCTCCTCCGTGCGAGTGGATTGAACTACAGTAGGGTTCTAGGAAGCGTGGCGCGGGCGCGAGCGCGCGGCACGGGCACAGCCGCGGGTTGCCCTTTGCCCCTCGCCTTCCTGACATCCTTCATCTGCGTTCGCTTCACTGAGAGCGCGTGGTGCGCCGTGCACCGAGCGGCCAGCGCGTACATGGGCCGTGCGCCGTGTCACACACCCAATTCTGAGTGCCTGCAATCCCGATGTCAGTTTCAAGAAAAATACTGTATTTTGCTATTTAGAATTATATCCCTTCCGTATTAATACCAATGCTTTTAGTGAAAAAAAATTATTCCTATAATTCTTCAATTAGATCTCCAAATATTAACATTTTTTATTTAGAGTTTCTTGATAGCTAAAGTTGAAAAGCAGAAATGGCTTTTGAGAGTGCGCCATAAAGAAAAACTATTGGATGAAAAGATATAAAGAACAATTTTTATAAATAAGTAACTCTCCAAACGAGAACTTAGAAAGTGAGCTTAAGAAAGATTATTAGAGATGTTCAATTATTTCATAGCTAAATATACGTTATACGTAGATAAATAGCAAAAGTTTTGTATAAAAAACAAAATAATTTATTATTTGAGACAGAGAAAGTACTCTATAAAAAATAGCTAGTATAACATAAACTCAAATTTTGCTAAATTTCTTTTTTGAAAAAAGATCCGCGCGATCGTGCCGCCCAGACAGACGCGAGTGTGCAGGTGCGGGCATGGGCGGAAAGCTGGACTGCTGCAGGGCAGTGCCGCCGCCGGCCCGCAGAGTGATCGTGAACAGCTTCTAGTCTAGGCTAAAATGGACCAGGCCGATAGCCCATGGCAATTTGGGCCTTTTGGAGGTTACACCACATGTCCACAACCACACAGATGGGGGATAATCCCTTGCCAAAGCCTTCGTTTCTCTGAACAACCTTCGTCTTGCACGTTTGCCATTAGGAGCAATCTTCACCATCTCTCTCGTATTACATCTCCTATAAATTATTTATTTAGGAGAATATCCTAAAATCAATTTAGAAAATTTAGAAATTTAGAATATTAGAGAGCACTGCTATAGCATACTTCCCCTGTCCCTAAAATAGAGTTGTTATGAAAATCGTGCTAGTCAAATTTTCTTAACTTTGACTAAATTTGTTGAAGATGCGTGCAACATTTATATCTCCAAATATATTTATTATGAAAGTATATTCAACGATCTACCTAACAATACAAATTATGTACCATAAATATTAATATTTTGTTTAATATATTTGATCAAAGTTAAAAATTATTGACTTTTTAGAAGGTGAGAATGAATATTTTTTAGAGACAAAGAGAGTATTAACTAAACCATGTCTCCTATACTTATTTAGATAGGAGAGAGGATTAAGAGCTCTTGAAAATTATAGGTATAGAAGATAAGAGATCTGCTGTAACACTTTCATCCCCTCTGTTCCAAATTATAAGTAACTTTGACTTTTTTTGGTATATCTATTTTATTATGCATCTAGATATAATATATGTCAACCTTACAAATTCAAAAACCCTTTATACCAAGTTACTGACCATTTTCTCAGGATGCATAGCAGAAACGGACCAGGATGCATAACATTTCTTCTTACAGACAGACGAGGTAGGTACCAACAAAACTTCATGCGAAAGAAAAGCATCCACTACTTTTGGTCACAGTTGTCAAGTACTACAATCATTACAAGGTATCCAGCAAGGCAAGATTGCTGTAAGGATTCGCCTTTAGTCCAAGACCTTAAAAAGATTTCTTCAAACTGCAGATGGAAGCTGTTCAAACTGCAGCTTAATGGAAGCTGCTCTTGCTGCTCTTCAATCTGCCATATCGAAAAAGTTGGTAAACTGCAGTATCTCAGTTTGATGTTATTGTGTCTGGCTCGGTCCTTCTCGCAAAGTGGTAGCGTCAAACTTCTCTTCCACCAATTTATGTTCTGCATGACATATAGAACAAATATAATTGTCAAGCAGAGGACAAACATCACCAGTTAAGTGGAAAAGAAATGCACATATCATCCTGGATGTAACAACCATAAACTAGACTTTGCAGAAAATCTCGAGGTGCAAAAATGCTTTATGTTGGCATACTAGAACAGAATGAACAAAGAACTACCTCTCCTCACTCAGTCTGAAGAGCAAGAACATCATTTGTTTTACATGAGCAAAGAGACTGCCTTGATTTATGGCTTATTATTTCCAGTAACAGATGTTGTGGCATGACAGCAAAAGAAACCAAGTTCCCGACATGCTGACATAGACCTGAAAATGTGATCGATGGCTGTCAGGTTTTCTGTAATCATCTAGTATGCAACATGCTCTTTTAATTTCACTTAATATGCAACATGCTCATAATTAAATGCATACAAGAGGAAGGGTTCATGTATCAATAACAGTTGAGCCTAGTGCAAAGATGTAATATGTAATCATGTTCTGACACTGCTACATATGGCTAATCAGTTACCTGGAAAGCATGCTGCTCAGCTGCAGCTAAACAGTATGCAAGGAGCCGAGGAATGAGAAGAGACGCCTTTAGTTTCTTGCCACCCGACAATGAAAATAGAATCAGAGATGTTCGCCTGCAAAAACAAAACAAAGCAAATTAATTAACAAGTGAAATTAAGTTAGCAATATAGTTATATAAAAAGAACAAAACATTTCCCAAAAACGATTAGAACCTGGAATGGTCCTGCATACAACAAATGTTAAGGGGAAAAACAAGACAAAAAAGAGCATGAGGAAAACATTAAGGTTAGAAACATAACCTGTAAAAAAGAGTTAAGCAACAGATAGAATTGAGCTATATGAGAACAAACCGTAAATGATTCAAGCTTGATTAGGAACTTGTCAAGCAAAACACTAGTAACAGCTGTACAAAAACTTCAGTCAGCAAAGTCAAGTCAGTTCCCTGTGCCTGGATTACAGGACCAAAGAATCCTTCACATATTTACATTGACGGACAAATGTACACCGCTCAATTATATTAAATAGCATCGACGAATCAAAATTAGAAGGAAAATTAGTTGAACATAAAGTAAAACACACAAAATAACTAAATCGGAAGTGTGAAAAAAAAAAAGAGAAGCAACGAATGATTGTCTGAAAGTAGCACTAAATCAGAATAGGCGCTCAATCAAAGTTCACGAGTTACAACAAGGTCCCATGAAACAGAATAGATACTACATAGGCATTTATTCGGTGCATCTAAGGAGTCTCATATCCCTTCATATAAGTCTACAAAGAAGGAAGCTCTTATAGTTCCATCCTGTAATCGAAGGGAAAAGGGGTAGACAGAACAGAATTAGGTGGCTGGACGAAGAAAAGGAAGTCTCATTAACTCTAGCTCAGGTCCATGCCATCTCCAACCTGGCTCGGGATTGGAGACACAGCAGAGTAGGACCTCTCGAAGGGGGAAGAATGCAGCTGTGCACCACGCCTGCGCTTAAAGGAACAGCCTTCATTGCTGTCCACTTCATGCTTCCTGCGGATACCCCTCACTGCTTGCTGCTCCAATGGAGAGAGCGGAAAAAACTGCCCACTCACTCGGCAGAGCGAGTTATGGTTGTCATAGAGGATCCTCTGGTTACAGTTTTTGTCGCAGATGTGAGTGGTTTCAGTCAGTTTGCAACGGTACATGTTCCCGAAAATGTGCTCGTTCTGGCACCTCTTGTCACACTTGTGACTAGGGTTTGACCCTTCTGTGTTAAGGATTGCGGACAAGAAAATCACATTGCTGGGCTCAGCAATCACAGATTTGCCAAATACCTCCATTGCACTGCCGCAAGAAACTGTTCACAGGCCCCTTTCAGTTTCTGAGGTCAGAACTTTCTGCAACCCAAAACAAAAATTTGCTTCAGAGTTCTGTTTGGAGCTATTGAAATGACCACAATGTGCTATTTCTTTATGCTACCGCTGAGCCAACTCATCTGAGTAATATGTGGAAGAAAGGTAGACCACTGTGCTTTGGCAATTGTATTATGATAAGAGGCAGATTAACCAACAGTGCTGTAATCTAGCATAATTACAAATAAATTATAGCACAATGATTTCGCGCCAACTTTACCCAATTCTCCACGTCATAAACCTGTAAAAGTTCACTCAGGCGCCTGACACTATAATATGACATAATCCACTGAAATTCATGCGGTTTGGCCAAATCTGTAAAAGTTCATGGTACCAAACCCGAATCTGAGCTCCGGATAGTACAGCTGGCATTGAACCTTGAACGATTTTAAAATTATCCAAGTAGATACATAGAATCTCGCAGATACAAACAAAAACAAAAGGACCTTGACAAGTCAGCACGCATCCCTTTCAACGATGTAGGTGAACCAGAAACCATCCCCACCAAAAATAAACAAACTTGGACCCAGAAACCTAACTGCCCCACTACTCTCCTCCCTTCCACCACTGCAATTGTACTAGATCTGAACGGTAAAACCCTCCAAACGACAACCACCCCCATCATCCGCAATAAAATCAAAAATAATTCCTCCTATAGCGGCGTCTCGGCGTCCAAATCCACGACAAACGCAACCGAACGATTCAGACTAACAACAGCTAAACCAAAATCAAGACGGAGCATGCATCTTCGTTGCTCGGAACCAAAATATTCGCGAGCAAAAAGCCTCTGTCGAGTAAAAGCTACGGAACTTACCAGCAAGGTTTGAAGGTGCAAACCGAGGCAGGAAAGGGCCAAAGGGCTGGGAAGAAACAGCAGGAGACGCCGCGTAGGCCTTGGCCCCCTTCTCTCTCTCGCCCTCTTCGCTTTCTCTCTCTACGCCCGTGAAACGCGACCCACGCAGCCAGCAGCAACGGCCGGGGAGGAGGAACGGGCCTGATTTATAGGATCTGTGGCCTCGGCCAAATGACCGAAATGCCCACACATGGGCCGAGCGGCTTGAGATATCGACACGAAGGACGAAGCTCAGTCGCAAGTGCACGCGCAGTGTCCCTGGCTCCCTGCACCAGCGGCGGCTCAGATTGGCTCGGCTCACGGCTCGATCAGTGGGCCCCGCCTCCGTTAGTTTAGGCCAGTCTATGTGAGAGCTTCTATCGTAATTTTATTTGTATTTAATGAGCTGCCACATAAGTGTTTTTTATAATGTGGTAAGATTTTTAGTAAGAAAGAAGTGATACCAACTCTCTATGAGTCTAAGAAATTAAATGTCTATGAAACTATAGAATGAAACTCTTCATTGAAAGTGAATGTTTCATTCATGTTCCCTCTCATTCTACATGACGTGACAATCTTGGAAATAGCACTATGAAACTCTCCATTGAGACCGCCCTTACCCATGCCAAACATCGCCTCGTCCTTGGTGTCTCCGGAAGTTTATGAAGCCAAAGCTACGAGCAGGATGTTCATCATTTCGTGGGAATCACATGACAAATGGACTTTGTTGATGCGACCGTTGCACGAGGGATCCATTTGTCAAAATCAATACAATAGTTGAAAAGTCCTAGTAGCTAGAGAGGGTGAATAGCCTAGTAAATTTTCTATAACAATACTTACCAAACCGGATAGATAAATATGAGGTGAAGCAAATGTTGCGCTAACTTACTAAAAATACAAGTCACCTACCATAATTCTAGTTAATATTGTCTCTAGGCATACAGAGCTAAGTCACTACTCTAAGTTAGTAAGATCTCAAAGACTAACTAAAGAGCCTCACTAACCAAACCAGACCGATACTTGCTTACGCTCAAAACTAGTTACACTAAAGGACCAAGTTACACTAAGAAAGGCAAATACACGGGAATGATGGAGTGTTATACCGCCGTATAGAGGAATGAACCAATCACCAGTGGAGCCAATCAATCACAAATAATGAATGCCAATGAAGACCAATCATCTCAGAATCAAACGATGACACAATAATTTTTTATCGAGGTTCACTTGCTTGCCGGCAAGCTAGTTCTCGTTGTGGAGATTCACTTACTTGGAGGTTCACGCGCTAATTGGCATCACACGCCAAAATCTCAATAGGGTGCCGCACAACCAACATAAGATGAGAATCACACAAGCCACGAGCAATCCACTAGAGTACCTTTTGGCTTCATGAGCAATGCTCTAAGTGAAACAGAGCTGTTTTGGAGACAGTGTTTGGCAAAATAGCTTCACCCAGTACAACATAGGAATAAAATTACTATAATACCCTTAGCTCATTTTTCTTTTTTTATTTTCTCACTCATCGTCTTCCTACGAATCTTCCCAATGCAACGCCGTGCCCCGCGCCAGCATCCCATCAGCGGCGCATCTCATGGTGGCCCACGCCCCCACAGCGGCGTATCTCCCAGTGGGCCATGCCCCCACGGCAGCGCATCTTCCCGATGGGCCGTGCCCCCCACGATGGCGCATCTCCCGGCGGTCGCGCCCTCCACGGCGGCATCCCTCCCGGCGGGATGTGCCCCCCACGACAGCGCCCCTCCTGGTGGGTCGTGACCTCCACAGCAGCGTCCCTCCCAACGGGTCATGCCTCCCACGATGGTGCCCCTGCTGGCGGCTCGTGCCCGGCCACCACTCCCCGGCGACCGTGCCTGCAGGGAGCCATGGCGTTGGTAGCTGCGCCCCTAGCGGGCCATGCCCGACGATTTGCACTTCGGCTGTTGTGCTGCGGGCGAGCCATGCCCCCGGCAGGCTGTGCTCCGGTGGGCCACACTCCGGCGAGCCGCGCTCCTGCGCGTCGTGCCACCGCTAGCTGCACCTGTAACACCCTCGGTGTTACACTATAAATCTTTTGTTAAAACATGTCATGAGCATCATATTTATGTGTTAATGCATGTGATATAGTGTTTGGATCAAATTCCATAACTCGAAACGATCAACGGAAACGTGAAACGAAAGTTAATTTTAGTCACGTTATATTACTTAGGGTGTGAAACCAATTTTTATTAAGCGAAAATGTATAGAACACATATACGAAACTTTAATAAAGCTTGAAGTACAAGCTTTGTAGATGACGATGAAATACACGCGGTCAAAAAATGAATTCACTAGCTAACTAGTCTAATAGCTTGGAAATTGAATTCGACGCGAATCCGATCAAGACTTAGCAAAATTCTTAAGTTGAAAACGATGGGACGATGCAATATTAGTGAATTAAATCTGGAAAACTTAGCTCAAGGCTTGTGCTATATTTTTGCTCAGTGGGTTGCATCAAAGTTTGTACTTCCTAATGGTAGCAAGGTTAGTTTCGTTAGGGCTTGGCTTGATCACTAATTAATTGCATTGGAAAGCTTAAAATAGTTAACTTGGCAGCCTAGCCTTAGCTCCAGATAGCAGTTGGCATAGCTAGCTTGGCAGTCTTCTATCTCCCTCTCCGCTTCATCTTGGTTCATACGGGTAGGTCCTATTAGCAGCTTAATCAACCCTCTTTAGCTTTGCTGTGATGGATAAGCTTTGAGCAGGCTAGTTAGGCAGGAATTGGTGCTTCAAAAGTCATGCAGCACACTCTATTGGTTAGCTGGCTAAGTGGTCGTGGTCACCACGCTGTTGGGCGCACTCCGCCGCATAGCGCGCACGGTCTGGTGCGCTGGCCGGTCGAGGCCGTCTCGGCCTGGCTGTGGCCTGTCGCTGGCATCGCATCGCTGCTGGCAATGCTGCTGCACGCGCCCGCTATGGCCGGCACATGGCCCCTGCCCGCACCATCGCCTTGCCCATGAATGGCACTATGCGTGGCCGTACTTGGCCTGCTGTGGCCGGCACATGGCCCCTGCCCACGCTGTCGCCTTGCCCTGATTTGACGCTGCACTTGGCTCGACTCTTTTATAGCGTGTTGGCGTGTGGTGGCGCTGTACGGGTACGCTCACCATCGTCATGTGCATCTCGCCATGACATGGACGTGTCGAGCTCTACCTACCTCCCTCTTCCGTCACCTCCATCCGGCGAGGCAGTTCGCAACGCCTAGTCATTCTTGTGGTTAATGCTTGAGCTGATCAAGAGTTAGGAAGCCTAATTTAACGTCAAACCCGTCTGCTGCCACAGTTAGGCTCTGTTGGGCGCCAATTTGGGATTTCCCCCACCGCCGGTGAAAGTGCATCTAGCCCTTGAGTGGGTTTTGGATGGTTGAATGACAACGTGATTAAAGGTCTAACCCATTTGCTAAGTGTGGACATGTAATATGTTATCTCACAGATACTTAATGAAAGCCAAAATGATGCATTGTTGTATAAAACAATCTAGTTCAAGCACAAGACAACAATGCAAATGGAATTCATGCAAAGGCTTATTTATTGTGGGATTTCCATGTTCTATGTGAAAGCAAGCTCGTAAGAATTAATTAATGAGACATGAGGGATTGCATATGAAATGGTCTTATATTTGAAGTTTGCTAAATTAAAATGAAAAAGATAACAATACAAATAAATGATTGATTCAACATAAGATGTGACTTGATAGCTTGAGATGGTGAAGATAGCAAGGAAATACTTTGAGGTACTAAGCAAGGGTGAAGGGCAAGCGACGGCTTAGCGGCTGAAGAACCTAGCTAGGGTGAAGAAGGAAGTACTTGCATTTAGTTGAGGTACTAATCAAGCTACGATGGTCATATTGATGTGGAGGATCAAATCTATATTGGACAAAGTGTTCCAAGTGACTTGATGTATTTGGAGTTATTCATATTTGATGAATGGAATCAAGTCATGTGCTCAAGATGGCTATGCTCAAGTGACAAGATCAATATCAATATGTTGGCACCCTTACTTGATGAAGATTGAAAGAGACGACATTAATTCAAAAGAGGTCAACTCAAGCGGTATAAATTCATTTTTCCTTTAATCTTGAGTTTAATAGGTATGCCATACTATTAAGAGAGATGCATCATGTTGATAGATAATGTTTCATAAGTGCTCAAGCCAGTCCATGTGAGTTTTAAATATTTGAGAGACAAAAGAGCTAACTGATTTCTTGCTGGTTTGGCAATACCGGACGTGTCCGGTATTCATACCGGACGGGTCCGGTATTTGCCCAGTAATGGTAAAATTGTTGTTCTTGGGTTGGTTCATCGGGAGTTCCGACATAAGTCATGAGTTCCGGCAATGGTCGAGAGTTTCGACATCTCGCGCTTAACTGACTTAGATGGTTCACTGTCCTGGTCTATGGACGACCAGAGGCCAACGGCTAGTTTTCAAATGCCTTGAGAGTTGGAAGTTCCGATGGTCGGAAGTTCCGACATGAGTCAGGAGTTCCGACACCTCACATACTTTAACTCAGTTACATGGTTTTCAAATATGCTAAGGGTCGAGAGTTTCAACATGAGTCAGGAGTTCCGAGGGTCAGGAGTTCCGGCATTCATTGGGAGTTCTGACGCCTCACATTATCACTGTAACTTAGTTACTGTTGGGGTAGTATAAGTCATACCGGGCATGTCCGGTATGGCAACGGCTATAAGATGACTAGTTTTTCTAAGGGGGCTATAAATATCCCCAAGCCTCCACCTGGTGGCTGCTGATTCTCTAGCACGTTTTTGAGCTTTGCCAACTCTCCGAACCCTTTCTTAGTGAGTGTTTGATCAAATTTGCCAAATCAAATTGTGGGTCAAGTAAAATTCAAAAAGAGAGCAATCCAACCACTTGAGCACTTGTGCATATTGTCAATCTCGTGATTCACATTTGTTACTCTTGGACTCTTCGGTCCTAGATGGCTAGGCGTCGCCAGAGAGCACCCGAGAGATTGTGGTGTGCCTCGAAAAGTTTATAACAGTCGATTCCGCCGCCTCAGAATCAACTAGTGGAAGGAGGAAAAGGAGTTAGAAAAGACTCTGGCTAGAGTGACCTTTGTGGTATCCTCTAGGGCTGACCTTCGTTGGGTCGCCTACAGCTCCCTCAACGGAGAGTAGGACTCGAATGAGTCTAAACTTTAGTAAAACAAATATCATGTCTCAATTCATATTTCATTTGATATTTGTGTTGCTCCAGCTCTTGTGCAGGTTTATTATGTATATTGTCATCTCTAGTAGGTGCCTGCAGTTTGGTTTGAAGATAGAAATTGAAAGGAGCAAGTTCGGGGCTGATCTACAGAAATCGTGTATACCGGACACGTCCGGTATTAAAGCTCAGTATTGAAAATATTTATTCTCTGTTCTAACTTTGTGTTGCAGGGTTGTAGCTTCTAGATATATTATTTATACCTTGTTTACTCTGTGGCTAACTTGTGAGGGGTGGTATTACTCTTAATTTGGAGTTTCCATTTTGGAAACTCCCTTTTCTAATTGTTTCCGCATTTAAAGGTGTTAATTTTTAGTAACGCCTATTCACCCCTCCTCTTGGCGGCATCCTAGGCCCTTTTAGCCAGCCACCATAAGACTGAACTGAGTCGTCCCCTCATCCACCCCTCCTCTGAACCTTAGCGCCCACTCCAATCGTGTTTGTAGCTTCGCAGTGACCTCCTCAATAACCTACGCGCCTTGGCCAAGCCACTACCACTGTGTGGTGTGGCCATCACGGTTGTGTCCGCCGCGGGACACCGTCGAGTTGCTCGGTCCGCTAGTTATAACAGAACCGACCAATTATACGAAATTAAGTAAGAAAATCATCCGCTAGAGCAGACGATTTAGCAAACTTAAGCCCGTATAACCCGGTAGTCCATGAAATCACAAAGGATTTCAAACCAACTTACATACCAGCCAAGATCGTAATAAGTTTAGCGGTCACCATCACATATTACATAAAAGTTTGCATCTCAGATACATTAGAGTTAAACATAGTTATTACAAAACGAGTTCAAATAAAAGTAGCGGAAGCCATTTGTTCAAAACCACACACACTCACACGGAGTTCCAATATAGTGCCAGCTAATGATCATCTCCAACAAAAGGCATCAGACAAGACGTAAGGAATGACCATGCCCATGGTCCTAAGCATCACCCATCGCAGGATAAAGGTAGTTGATACAGTAGCCGTAATACATCTGCCCATCTGCAACAAATGGGAATAAAACCCTGAGTACAAGAAGGTACTCAGCTAGACTTACCCGACATAACCGAAAATAAGTGACACCAAGGATTATGAAGGCTTTATAGTAGGGTAGCTGACTTATTTGCAAAGAAAGCATTTTTAGCATTTCAAGAACCTTTTTAAAAACATTATTGCCAAGTTAATTATTTATAACCTGTCGACTAGATTTGCACCTACACTAGAGCAACCAGGTGATTAAGCCAATAATGATAACCAATGATCATTAAACAACTTCCATAATGTCATATTCATTATAACTGTCCAAGTGTTCCATCAATATTACTATGATGAAGTCACTCAAGTCAAGTGCTCACTATCCAGGAGCGATGGCGATTCGAATCGATTCCTAACCAGCTGGTGATTTACTCCTTACACAAACCTCACTCACCCGCTAAAGTGAGATATTGATCACCGAGTCAACTATCCAGGAATCTCGAGTTTGCTAGGAACCACATGTACCCGAGGGCCGATCGACTGCACTTTGGTCTTATCATCTCGCCCCCGTGTCCTACCACACCTGCTCCGGCATAGTGCGTTGCGGGCAATCTACTTGGCCCGAATAATCTCCCAGCTTCGCGGTCAGAAGGTACTTTATCCGGCCAGCTAAATGTAAGGCATGCGTTCAACATGACTCGAGGCCCAACAACGGTCGGTCCTTAATCGACACAGATGGAAAGCACTACAGTTCAAAACTCTGTAAGTCTCCATCCGGTCTTAACTTCATTTAACACTTAGTTATACCATGACTTCATAGTCATCCAAGCAGATCCAGGTAACCACCTATAGCTCGCAGGTGACAGAAAATCACCCAACTTCTACCGATCTAAGCCAGCTAAGCATTGACTCGACTGCGGATACCAGGGTAACAAGTATATAGTATAACAAAGGTAGACAAGGTATAATACAGCAATGGTTGTAAACAACTCCTGAACATAATGCATCAATTAAAGTAAAGCATTGAATTAATAATTGCAAACCGGGGAGAAAATGCTCCGGGGCTTGCCTCTCTCGAAGGAGCTCGGGCGGTGATTGGGGCACTCCGGAAGTTCCTCAACGTCCTCCTCGTCAGCTTCGGGCACTTCCTGCGGCTGCACCTCGAGCTGCTCCTCGAGCTCCTCGGGTATGACGACTGGGTTCTCGGTTTGCGATCCTATATGATGCAATGTGCGTAAGTGCTTATGCCATTGGTGCATCAGATGAGATGAATACAATGGTTATGCTTGAATGCAAGGTAGTCAACATCATCCAAGAACCTATACTACAAGCACATGTCATCTACTGTATTCTTTTCTACTACTAATATGCTAAGTTAACACATCTTATTAAATGCTTCAAAGATACACCAAAGCTTTACTAATTTCTTAATCACACATAAAGCAACACTTGATTAAACCCTAATTAATAATAGGTTTGAATAGTAACATCTATTTTTATTGCTTAGAAAAATCTTAGAAAACTACCATAGCACAGTACTGCCCTAAGTAGTCTACCATCAGATTTTCATGGTATTTGAATGAGTGGATTAGCCTACACAAAAATAACAAGCTATGGCATGATTATGAACATGAAAATACTTTGTACTGTGAAAAGTGTCAAACAACAGAGGAAATATTTTTCCAATGTTCTACCCAGCAAATAATCACTGTACAAAAATTATCATATGCATGTTTTATACAAATTTTGCTCTCTAGCAAAAATAACAAAAATCAGCCATTAAAGGCACTTGAACTACACCTCATACTTTTTCTACAGCACATGCATGACACATATTTTTTCTAGGAAGTACATTACATAAGAAGATTAACAAACTTGGAATCATATTTTTCTGAGATTTTTCTACACATTTTTCAAGTTATCAGCAATATCAAGGATTAAATAAAGCTCTACAGAAAAGTATCTCAAAAATGACATGCACTATTTTTATCATGTAGATCTGGTGACAAGGAACCTAGCAAAATTTGTTTCAACAGATTTGGAGCAAATTTGAGTATACAAATATTTTCCAAATCATTTAAATAGAAATATAAAAAAATCATTTCTGAAATCCTTTTAAACTTCATGCTCAAATCTGCTAGATCCACCCGGTTCTTCACCCAAAACCCGCTCCAGATAGACAGACAGGCGGGACCCAGTGGTTCAACCGGCCCCACTAGCCAGTCACCCAGAGGCAGGGGATGGCTTTGACCGGCCGGATCTCACCAGTGGTGAGGTCGTCGGCGGCGTGGTCGACACCGTTGGACTCCACACAGCGATGCGCACCCATTAGTACAACTTGCAAGGCTAGAGGACCACCGAAGCAAGGTGGTCGGCGGCCATGGCACGCGGCGGCACTGCAGAGCGGCGGCATGGGCTCGTTCCAGCGCAAGGGTGGCCGGAGCGGTGTCGTTGACTCGCAACCAAGCTCCGCCATTGCGAGGCGGGCACGGTGCGTGCGAAAAGAGGAAGAGAGGGAGGCGGAGCAGGGCTGGCCACGGCGGCGTGCGCTGCGGCCAAGCTCCGACGAGCGACAGCGCGGAGGAAAAACGCGTGATTGGGCCTCACCTCCGGTCGAATCGCGTGGCGAGCTGGTCGGCAGCGTGGTGCGTAAGGTGGCGGTGCTACGGGCGAGGTGGAGGGTTCAACGGCGAGCCGTGGTGGCCGGGTGAGCTGGTCGGCAAGGCATGGCGCGCAGTGGCGATGGCAGGCACACGCGTTGCTGTCGCTGCTGCTGAGTGAGTGAGTGAGGGAGTGGAGAGCATAGCACTGCTCGGCAGGTGTAGGCGCGCGCGTGGAGGGCGAGGCAGACCGGCTACGACGCGTGGCGGGCGTCGCCGGCGCATGGCCGCCATGCGGCGGTCGTGCCCTGGCGCTGGTCGGAACGACGAGCGGGAACGGGCGCGGCGCAGCGCAGAGCAGGCCGGACGTGGCGCTGGGCTGGGCCAAACGTGGGGCGCGTGAGCGGCGGGCGCTGCTGCAGGCCGGGGCGGCATCGGCCGTGGGCCGAGAAGGGAGGCGGCGGCCCGCGAAAGGAGAAAACATTTTTCTCAATTTCCATTTTTAAGAAATTTTCAAATACCTATTTTCAAATATCATTTGAGCAAGAAAATGACATCTTTTGAAAATGGCCCAAAAATAAAAGTTGCTTAGAATTTAATCCTCTACAACTTTTCTTTTATGACCAAAGTCCAATTCTATCTAGATTTTGAATTATAAAATTAAAGTCAATTTTAACTCAAAACCCTAATTTTGGAGAATTATTTTTAAAGCAAAATTTGGCAATAATTTGAATACAAATTTTGCTCCAAAAATTGTGCTAAATAATTCTAGATGATTTACAATCATTGCCAAACAAGTTCTACTAACCTAGCAAGCATAATGAGGGCAAAACAACTCTAAACAAGTGTATGCAACATTCATGTTTCACAAGCATGTTTCGTATGTTTCTAAGCAGTGTTTCAGTTGTTATTTACATGATTAGGCATGTATGATTAGGATGCTTGATGATGCATGATATGCATGATTTGTAGTGCCTAAATGCTGGCAGAACACCGGGGTGTTACAGCCCTCCCCCTTATAAAAATCTCGTCCCGAGATTTGGGTTACGAACCATTTGTTATAAAAATCTTCATAAACTTTTTGTAGATATTCTCCCGTTTCCCAAGTTGCATGTCCCTCGTCATGATGATCCCACTATATCTTGTATGTTTTCACCACACTATTCTGAGTAGCACGTTCTTTAGTGTCTAACACACGAACTAGTTGTTTACGGTACACCAAATCTGATTTGAGTTGGATGCCTCGAGGTTCTATTCTTTCCTCTAGAACACGCAAACACTTCTTGAGATGTGATATATGGAAAACTGGGAAGACGGTACTCATTGTCTCAGGTAACTCTAACTTGTAAGCTACTGGACCTCTTTTTTCCAAGATCTTGTATGGCCCTATGAATCTAGCGGCAAGCTTTCTTCGGACTCCAAACCTTTTCTTCTTTATTGGCGTGACCTTCAGATAAACATAGTCACCAACTTCAAACACAAGGGGTCTCCTTCTGTCTGCATAACTTTTCTGACGTGATTGGGCCGCCTTCATATTTTGCTAAATAATATGAACTTTCTTCTCGGCTTCTTCTACAAAGTCAATGCCATAATACCTTCTATCTCCAGGCTCGACCCAATTCAATCGTGTTCTATATTTTCTGCCATACAAAGCTTCGAATGGAGCCATCTTGATGCTTTCTTGATAACTATTATTATAAGAAAACTCAGCTAATGGTAACCATGACTCTCATGATCCCTTAGAAGACAATACACAGGCTCTTAACATATCCTCCAAAATAGCATTCACTCGTTCAGTCTGACCATCTGTCTGAGGATGATAAGCGGTACTACGAATCAAACTAGTTCCTAAGCCTTTGTGTAAATGTTCCCAAAAGTGAGCCGTGAACTATGACCCTCTATCAGATACTATAGTCTTTGGTATACCATGCAACCTCACAATTTCTGCGATATACTTCTCGGCATATTATGGTGGTCGATAAGTTGTCTTGATAGGTAGGAAATGAGCGGTCTTAGTAAGACGGTCCATAATTACCCAAATCGAATCATGTCCCTTTTGAGTAGTGGGCAAACTCGAGATAAAATCCATACTTATATCATCACACTTCCAACTAGGTACGGACAAAGGTTGCAACAAACCGACAGGTTTCATATAAATAGCTTTCACTCTACAACACGTGTCACATCTGGCAACATATGCTGTAACTTCTTTCTTCATTTTGGTCCACCAATAACGAGGTCTTAGTTCTTGATACATCTTACTACTTCCTAGATGGATAGATAGCTTAGAAAGGTGAGCTTCATCCATGAGTTTATTCCTAAGCTCTCGATCCTTAGGAACCACAAGACGGTCGTCAAACCACAACATGCCCTGTTCATCCACTCTAAAGTGCTTAGACGGCTTTTCTTTTATTTTCTCTTTGATGTAGAATATTCTCTTGTCGGTTTTCTAGCCTTCTATTATTTTACTCTCCAAAGAGCAACTAATCTGAATACTATGTAACACAGCAGGATGCATCAGATCGAACCCATCTTCAAGTAACGGCTGTGCATTCAAGTAATGTGACTTTCTGCTCAAAGCATCTGCCACTACATTGGCTTTTCCAGGATGATATTGCACATTCAAGTTGTAATCTTTGATCAATTCCAACCATCTGCACTGTCTCATGTTTAGCTCGGGTTGGGTGAAGATGTACTTGAGACTCTTGTGATCCGTGAAAATGTTGCACACATTACCAAGTAGATAATGTCTCCAAATTTTTAGGGCATGCACAACTGCAGCAAGTTCAAGATCATGTGTTGGATAGTTGACCTCGTGCTTTCTCAATTGACATGAGGCATAAGCAATGACTCTCCTTTCTTGCATAAGAACACAGCCTGATCCAGTTTTTGATGCGTCGCAAAACACATCAAATGGTTTCTTGATATCCGGTTGTGCTAGAACAGGAGCAATGGTCAACAGTTTCCGTAAAGTGTGGAAAACTGCTTCACACTCCTCTGTCCACACAAACCTGTGATCCTTTTGTAGCATACTTGTCATAGGCTTGGCAATCTTTGAGAAGTCTAGTATGAAACGACGGTAGTAACCGGCTAGTCCTAAGAAACTTCTAATCTCAGGAATTGTGGTCGGTGCTTTCCAATCTATAACTTTTTGCACCTTACTTGGATCGACTGAAACTCCATTTTCTGACAGAATGTGACCAAGGAAAGGAATTTTCTTCAACTAGAATTCGCATTTGCTAAACTTAGCATACAGCTTATGATCTCTAAGTCTGGTTAAGACAATTCTCAGATGCTCTTCATGATCCTTCTCATTCTCGGAGTACACTAGAATGTCATCGATGAACACCACCACAAACTTATCCAATTCTAGCATGAAAACTGTATTCATCAAAAACATAAAGTATGAAGGAGCATTTGTTAAGCCAAAGGACATGACAAGATACTCATACAACCCGTATCTGATAAAAAATGCAGTTTTTGGTATATCTTGTGGCCTAATCTTGATCTGATGATAACCGGATCTCAAATCTATTTTTGAGAACACCTTAGCCTTGGCTAACTGGTCAAATAGAATATCAATATGAGGCAAGGGATACTTATTCTTGATGGTTACAGCGTTAAGTGGCCTATAATCTACGCACATTCTCAACGTGCCCTCTTTCTTCTTCTTCACAAACAAGGCGGGACATCCCCATTCAGACTTGCTTGGCCGGATAAACCCTTTTTTTGATAACTCTTCTAGTTGCTTCTTCAGCTCAGCTAATTCATCTGGAGGCATCTGATAGGGTCTCCTTTAAATTGGAGCTGTTCTGGGGATTAACTCAATTCCAAACTCAATATCCCTGTCTAGCGGAAGACCAGGTAGCTCATCGGGGAATACATCCGGAAACTCATACACTACCGGAATCTGATGAATAGGAATGACTTCAGTAGCACATGTAACACTTATAAGGTCTGTTCTCCGAGGCAATGGTACTTGGAAAGTACCCTCACCCAAGGGATCCTTAAGGGTAAGTACTCGACTTCCAGTATCTATGACTACTCCCCAATCCTTCATCCAATTCATCCCTATAATGACATCCAAAACTAGTCTAGGCATAACTATCAAGTTTACTCAGAACTTCCTGCTACCTAATTCAAGGGTTGTCCCTCTAACCATCCAATTGGTCAAAACATCAGCCCCTACTGAACTTATACGGTAACCATAATCCAATTATGTGCATAGTTGTTCATGTTTCTATGCAAATGCTTGACTCATAAAAGAATGTGATGATCCAGAATCAAATAAAACAACTGCAGGGTTTTCGTTGATAGGAAACTTACCAGCGGTTATGGGCTCTCCCTTAGGAATTTCATCCACAATCATACTATGCACCCTAGCATTATAAGTCTGCTGCTTCTTCTTGGGCAGATAAGGACAAAACCTCAAGAAGTGGCCGGGTTGATCATAGTTATAGCAGGGTCCCCTCACTGTCCTAGCAGATCCTACAGCTCCCTTGGAACTGCCTTGTACCATGGTTGCGGCTGCCTTGTTAGACAGTACTACCATCTTGTAAGGCTTCTGGGTCCACGGAAATTCTGACTTCTCTACTGAGATGGCCTGAACCTAGCGCCCGGTGTAGATGGATGATAGGGAGGATGACCTCCCGTAGGTGCTCTTGCTTGGGACAGACCACCTTCAAGGGCTCTCTTACGAGTCTTGGCTGCGGTGCTGGCGTTGTTGTTCTTTTCCTGCTTCAGACAGTCGCTGATGAAGTCATTGAATCTGACACGGTTGTTGGTACCCACATACTTCATCATTTTTGGATTGAGTCCCCTCTTGAAACTGGTGATTCTCTTAGCATCGGTGTCAACCATGTTGGGAGCATAATGACACAAGTTGTTGAAGGCATGCAAATATTATGTCATGGTCTTGGTGCCCTGATTCAACGCCAAGAACTCTCCCAACTTTATCTCGGTCAGCCTAGGTGGAATATAAACTCCACGGAAGGCCTCAACGAACTCTCTCCACGAAATCTGAGCATTTGGAGGGAAGGTGGTGCGATGGTGCTTCCACCACATTCTCGCTGGTCCTTGCAACTGATGTGCAGCATACTCCGTTTTCAATACCTCAGTCATCCTCAACACACAGAATTTATCTTCCATAGTGTTGATCCATTCCTCGGCATCGAGTGGCTCTGTTGCTTCCTTGAATACTAGCGGCCTGGTGTCCATAAAATCTTTGAAGCTACTATATTGGTTCACTCCAATGCCACCACCCTGATTGTTACTGCATTGAACGTTGTTGGCGATGGTACGTAGAAAATCCTCCATGTTCTTCTGGGATTATTCCGCGTTGCGCTGACTCCCGAGCAACTGTGCGAGGAACATCTCTGGGGTAAACGGGGGAGGAGGTGGCAAATGCGGTTCATGGGGAGGCTCATTGTTATTGCCATGGTTTCCACCACCACCACCGGTCCCCGCACTGTTAGCACCAGTCTCAGTGGCCTCATACATGGTTCGGCGAGTGTTTGTCATCTGCATATTTCAGCAATAAGTAATGATTGAGTGAAGCTATAATAATTGCGAGTGAAGGAAAAATTATGTCGTACTGAATTTACTGGAGAGAATAAATTCATACAATAAAACAGAGGCACAACAATCACATCCCAATTAAAACAACATCACTTAATCAAATTACTTCAACAACAAACATCGCATCCATACAACCAAATTGCCAGCATACATACACTGGGACTTTTATGCATTCAGATATCGCATTAATAGCCAAGTTCCAACCACATGCTAAGTCTCATAAGTTCAAAGCAAAACACATTAGGTTACATGCCAACAAAAGAAAGGTCATCGCGATAGGACCTAGATACTAGCGCAAGGCAACTAGCCTACTCCTTGGGTCCGTCGTCGGGATCAGAGACGTCACCATCGCCCCCAGGTGAAACTATAGGCTCGTCCTCGTTGTCGTCGTCGATGTCCATGCTAGCAACATCTGGAGGAGCATATGGGCCAACCCCATTGTAGAGCGCGTGAAACTCCTCGTGTAGGTTGCTGTTGTACTCCTCTAGCTCATCGACCCTCTGTAGCAGAAGGTCCCTCTCGTCCCAGGCTTTATTCATTTCCTGAACCAACTGTCCAATCATGCGATCTGCATTATTGTTGGCTTGAGTCAACGTATGCACCCGCTGCATAGCTCTATCACCTCTCTCAATCGCCTAGTCTTGCTGTAAGTTCATATCAGCCAACTGCTCCTGCAAACTAGCTATAGCACATGCCTGTCTCTTCTTCTGCTTTCTCCCCTTGAGCTTATCCTGACCACACAAGCCAGTCAAAGTCCAGTAGGTACTCTCAAGACCCTCATACGCTCTGATGGCGGCGAACATAGCACTCATAGTCTGATTGTCGCTAGCCTGTCCCTCAGCTGGACCTCTGACCAAGGCACTTCCCTAAGGCTGAACCCAAATAGCATCACGAGGATCATCCCTAGGAAAAGTGCCAGCTAGAGCTGCTACAAGCTCACTAGGAAATCTGCTCATGATATCCCTGATGATACGGAAGGCTACTCCCTCTACACCCTCAGCAGGAGTGCGACCCTCAAACTCCAAGTGCCAACCATCCCAATCTAGAGCATCACCGAGAGCAGGAACCGTGATCTCTACCACTGCAAGTCTATCCTTTGCTAACTGGCTCTCATTCCAAGAGTACACCGGTTCTTGACCCTCTGGGTACCCCACATCATGGAGCACTCTCCAAAGCAAGGTTGGCATGCCAAACTCGCTCAAGAAGGTGTCTGTGGTGCGGTGCTCCCTTAGGGCCAATGGACGTCAAGGTGCTCTTCCTCCAATGGACTTACGGACAGTTTGCTTCGTGCGGGCCATCTGTAGCAAAAGTTCTTTTATTACCCGTGGAAACATATTTTAGGTGATACAACTTTTATTAAAATGAGATAATCAATTTATAAGGGGAGGAATGCATGACATGAATGAAATGCACAAGTAATATGATGTATGTACGTGCCGTACGTTCTCACAAACTTATGAAATAAATAATTTCTAGCGACGAATTCGGTGGCATACAAACAATCTCTCAATTACGTAGCTAATACATTCTACACGATAGCGTTGTTATGTACCTGTAGAAGATTTATTTTAGCCCAATTCTCAATGAATGCATAAAAGCAGTAAAATTTTATCTACACGCTCTACACGAATCCCCAGATACGTGTACAACGGTAGTAACTACCCAAACCATCGTCCTATTGATGGCATCGCCTCAACTGACGGAAGACCCACACATGAGATACCTTTGTAAAACATGCATAGAACATGTAATTACTCCAGCATCATATAAGCATTCGCCCTAGATCGGCGGTGTATCCGATCAAGCTCTCACAACTCACACTTACCGAGGCATAGAGGCAATTGATCCATACACTACCACTCAAACAAGTGGCACTCATACAATAGCACGCCGTATGAGCGACGAAAGAGAAATATGATGCAAGAACCCCAAGTCAGTACTTAATTAAGCCACCTAAAGTCCTTAACTGGGCATAAAGGATATGACCACTGGCATACTTTTTAGTTTGGAAATCACATTTTTCAAATGCCTTTTTGTTTTAAATACACTTGTGAACAGTAACACGCTAAACCATGCTCTGATACTAGCTGTAATAGAACCGCCAATTATACGAAATTAAGTAAGAAAATCATCCGCTAGAGCAGACGATTTAGCAAACTTAAGCCCGTATAACCCGGTAGTCCGTGAAATCATGAAGGATTTCAAACCAACTTACATACCAGCCAAGATCGTAATAAGTTTAGCGGTCACCATCACATATTACATAAAAGTTTGCATCTTAGATAGATCAGAGTTAAACATAGTTATTACAAAACGAGTTCAAATAAAAGTAGCGGAAGCCATTTGTTCAAAACCACACACACTCACACGGAGTTCTAATACAGTGCCAGCTAATGATCATCTCCAACAAAAAGCATCAGACGAGACATAAGGAATGACCATGCCCATGGTCCTAAGCATCACCCATCGTAGGATAAAGGTAGTTGATACAGTAGCCGTAATACATCTACCCATCTACAAAAAGTGAGAATAAAACCCTGAGTACAAGAAGGTACTCAGCTAGACTTACCCGACATAACCAAAAATAAGTGACACCAAGGATTATGAAGGCTTTATAGTAGGGTAGCTAACTCATTTGCAAAGAAAGCATTTTTAGCATTTCAAGAACCTTTTTAAAAACATTATTGCCAAGTTAATTATTTATAACCTGTCGACTAGATTTGCACCTACACTAGAGCAACCAGGTGATTAAGCCAATAATGATAACCAATGATCATTAAACAACTTTCATAATATCATATTCATTATAACTGTCCAAGTGTTCCATCAAAATTACTACGATGAAGTCACTTAAGTCAAGTGCTCACTATCTAGGAACGATGACGATTCGAATTGATTCCTAACCAGCTGGTGATTTACTCCTTACACAAACCTCACTCACTCGCTAAAGTGAGATATTGATCACCGAGTCAACTATCCAGGAATTTTGAGTTTGCTAGGAACCACATGTACCCGAGGGCCGATCGACTGCACTTTGGTCTTATCATCTCGCCCCTGTGTCCTACCACACCTGCTCTGGCACAGTGCGCTGCGGGCAATCTACTTAGCCTGAATAATCTCCTAGCTTCTCGGTCGGAAGGTACTTTATTCGGCCAGCTAAATGTAAGGCATGCGTTCAACATAACTCGAGGCCCAACAATGGTCGGTCCTTAATCGACACAGATGGAAAGCACTATAGTTCAAAACTCTGTAAGTCTCCGTTCGGTCTCAACTTCATTTAACACTTAGTTATACCATGACTTCATAGTCATCCAAGCAGATCCAGGTAACCACCTATAGCTCACAGGTGACAAAAAATCACTCGACTTCTACCGGTCTAAGCCAGCTAAGCATTGACTCGACTGCGGATAACAGGGTAACAAGGATATAGTATAACAAAGGTAGATAAGGTATAATGCAACAACGGTTGCAAACAACTCCTGAACATAATGCATCAATTAAAGTAAAGCATTAAATTAATAATTGCAAACCGGGGAGAAAATGCTCCGGGGCTTGCCTCTCTCGAAGGAGCTCAGGCGGTGATCGGGGCACTCCGGAAGTTCCTCAACGTCCTCCTCGTCAGCTTCGGGCACTTCCTGCGGCTGCACCTCGAGCTGCTCCTCGGGCTCCTTGGGTATGACGATTGGGTTCTCGGTTTGCGATCCTGTATGATGCAATGTGCGTAAGTGCTTATGCTATCGGTGCATCGGATGAGATGAATACAATGGTTATGCTTGAATGCAAGGTAGTCAACATCATCCAAGAACCTATAATACAAGCACATGTCATCTATTGCATTCTCTTCTACTACTAATATGCTAAGTTAACATATCTTATTAAATGCTTCAAAGATACACCAAAGCTTTACTAATTTCTTAATCACACATAAAGCAACACTTGATTAAACCCTAATTAATAATAGGTTTGAATAGTAACATCTATTTTTATTGCTTAGAAAAATCTTAGAAAATTACCATAGCACAGTACTGCCCTAAGTAGTGTACCATCAGATTTTCATGGTATTTGAATGAGTGGATTAGCCTACACAAAAATAACAAGCTATGGCATGATTATGAACATGAAAATACTTTGTACTATGAAAAGTGTCAAACAACAGAGGAAATATTTTTTCTATGTTCTACCCAGCAAATAATCACTATACAAAAATTATCACATGCATGTTTTATACAAATTTTGCTCTCTAGCAAAAATAACAAAAATCAGCCATTAAAGGCACTTGAACTACACCTCATACTTTTTCTACAGCACATGCATGACACATATTTTTTCTAGGAAGTACATTACATAAGAAGATTAACAAACTTGGAATCATATTTTTCTGAGGTTTTTCTACACATTTTTCAAGTTATCAGCAATATCAAGGATTAAATAAAGCTCTACAGAAAAGTATCTCAAAAATGACATGCAATATTTTTATCATGTAGATCTGGTGACAAGGAACCTAGCAAAATTTGTTTCAACAGATTTGGAGCAAATTTGAGTATACAAACATTTTCCAAATCATTTAAATAGAAATATAAAAAAAATCATTTCTGAAATCCTTTTAAACTTCATGCTCAAATCTGCTAGATCCACCTGGTTCTTCACCCAAAACCCGCTCTAGATAGATAGACATGCGGGACCCAGTGGTTCAACCGGCCCCACTGGCCAGTCACCCGGAGGCAGGGGATGGCTTTGACCAGCTGGATCTCACCGGCGGTGAGGTCACCGGCGGCGTGGTCGGCACCGTTGGACTCCGCATAGCGATGCGCACCCGTTGGTACAACTTGCAAGGCCAGAGAACCACCAGAGCAAGGTGGCCGGCGGCCATGGCGCGCGGCAGCACTACAGAGCGACGGCATGGGCTCGTTCCAGCGCAAGGGTGGCCGGAGCAGCGTCATTGACTCACAACTGAGCTCCGCCATTGCGAGGCGGGCACAGTGTGCGTGAAAAGAGGAAGAGAGGGAGGCAGAGCAGGGCTAGCCACGGCGGCATGCGCTGCGGCCGTGCTCTGATGAGCGACAGCGTGGAGGAAAAACACGCAATTGGGCCTCACCTCCGGTCGAATCGCGTGGCGAGCTGGTCGACAGCGTGGTGCGCGAGGTGGCGGTGCTACAGGCAAGGTGGAGGGTTCAACGGCGAGCCGTGGTGGCTGGGCGAGCTGGTCAGCAAGGCGCGGCACGCGGTGGCGATGGCGGGCACGCGCATTGCTGTCGCTGCTGCTGAGTGAGTGAGTGAGGGAGTGGAGAGCGCAGCGCTGGCAGGTGTAGGCGTGCGTGTGGAGGGTGAGGCAGACCGGCTGCGACACGCGGTGGGCGTCGCCGGCGCATGGCCGCCATGCGGCGGTCGTGCCCTGGCGCTGGTCGGAACGGTGAGCGGGAACGGGCGCGGCGCAGCGCGGAGCAGGCCGGACGTGGCGCTGGGCTGGGCCGAATGTGGGGCGTGCGAGCGGCGGGCGCTGCTGTAGGCCGGGCTAGCTTCGGCCATGGGCCGAGAAGGGAGGCGGCGGCCCGCGAAAGGAGAAAACATTTTTCTCAATTTCCATTTTTAAGAAATTTTCAAATACCAGTTTTCAAATATCATTTGAGCAAGAAAATGACATCTTTTGAAAATGACCCAAAAATAAAAGTTGCTTAGAATTTAATCCTCTACAACTTTCCTTTTATGACCAAAGTCCAATTCTATCTAGATTTTGAATTATAAAATTAAAGTCAATTTTAACTCAAAACCCTAATTTTGGAGAATTATTTTTAAAGCAAAATTTGGCAATAATTTGAATACAAACTTTGCTCCAAAAATTATGCTAAATAATTCTATATGATTTACAATCATTGCCAAACAAGTTCTACTAACCTAGCAAGCATAATGAGGGCAAAAACAACTCTAAACAAGTGTATGCAATATTCATATTTCACAAGCATGTTTCGTATGTTTCGAAGTAGTGTTTCAGTTGTTATTTATATGATTAGGCATGTATGATTAGGATGCTTGATGATGCATGATATGCATAATTTGTAGTGCCTAAATGCTGGCAGAACACCGGGGTGTTACACTAGTGGCCAGTTCGTCTCGGGTCTTCTCCACCTCAACCATCACCCCTTCTAAGCTCATGGTAGGACCTTGGTGCTGTAGCACCCCTTAGTTGGCCCTGTAGCTGCTTGTGCTTGCCGATGTAGCTTCGCCGCCATCGTGAACCAGGTTGTTGTGGCCTTCGCCATGGTCAACCATGCTGTGCTACCTCGCGAACCACGCCAGCTCCACCCGGGCATCCGCGCTAACCTAGCTTAGGTGCCCATCCCCTCTCGGCCATCGTCGAACCCTTGTCGTGGCCGGTGTCGCCGCTCTGTGCATCGCGTGCACCGTAGCGTGCCCTGGGATCCCGTAGTTGTAAAGATGAAAACATTAGGGTGCTAGATACAAATCCATGACTCAATAAAATAGTGTTTGAGTTAGTTTCGCAAATAGGAAAGAGAACGGGGGCTCTTTAGCAAAAGAGTTAGCTCGCGCATAGGCTCCGCCGTGGGCCGCGTAGCGTAGGCCACGTCCGCGCGCCGTGCGCGTGGGCCGTGCTCTGGCTGGGCCGCTTGGGGCTGTTGGCCTTTTTCTTTTTCCAGGAAATTAGAAATGTTTGTTATTTTATTTTCTAAGCTGATCTTTGGTAATTAATATAAAATCTTATAAAAGTCCAAAAATAGTAAAACAAAATTTGTTAGGTTCACAAAAATATTATCTATCTATCTATTAGTGTAGTTAGTTTACAGTTGTTTGTGATAATGATAGATTCATTAATTCATTTAGGAAATCTTAGTATTATTTAGCTTAATATTTATAGGAAATTTTGTGGCAAATTGGTGATAGATTTAGCCATGAAATTTTTAAAGTAGGTTTATGTCGGGTTCATAAACCCGGGGTCCCTCGCGGACTGGCTTCCCAACAAAGGCTCAGCCCAAGCAGACAACACGTAACTCATAGGCCGGCCTAGGTATCTAAACAATAGGCTAGAAGGGCGATCCAATCACCGACCAGAAGGTCTGGCCGAAGAGGAGCGGTGCCCGTTTTTCGACTCTGGTCCACCTTTCTGACCGAAAGGCTCACTTTGGTCTCCAGCACGCCTCCGAACGGCTTCTCTAACCGGAAGGCCTGGCAAAAGCACTACTTCTGACTCCGACCCCACGTCTCTGACCGAGGTACGCCAAAACCCTGCTCGCTGCTCTTCTCCGACTAGCGCAATCAGAGCTGACTGGGACCAACCGACCAGGAACACCCACTCGGTAAGGACTAGGAAATAGGTGGGGAAAGCAAGGCAGGGCGCACAAGTTAAACCATGATACTAGGGACTGTACCCTGTACACCTGCAGAAATAGTACTCTACAACCTCCCTGGCACAACAGAGTCCAAAAAGTGTTGTAGGCGTCGACATTTGCCCCTACAGTGTTGTGGGCGCCGTTAACTCCCATACGGTAAGGCTCCCCCACGTGCCTCTAGGCATCGACAGTGTTGTGGGCATCGGCATTTACCGTACCAAGCGAACATGGTGTAACCCCTCACATGCCTCTAAGCATCAACAATATAGCTAGTATCGACATCTGCCATACTCGAACAAAAACGACGTGACTTCCCACGTGCATCCGACATCAACAGTGTTGTGGGCGCCTACCATCATCCTATACCCACTGACGTGGGCAACAAGACTTAGAAGCATACGTACTCTCTCCCTCTCATTTATAAGGCCCCCTTCATCTATAAAAGGGGATGCGCTCTCTCCCAACATTCAAGACATTCTAGATTGATTAGATTGATCAAGTTCACTAGTTCACAATCACAGAACCGCCAGGTTCGAACCTCAAGCACATGTTTGAACACTTAGCTCATAATGGAGCTCCCGTCACTCTTGTCCCTTCCGACCGGAGTCCGACCAGACCTCTCGTACACCCCATCTTTCTCCTTCTCGTTTGTAACCCCACTACAAACTTCGAGCACCTAGGCTCAGGAATAAAGTCACCGACCGACTCAAACTGAACATAGGGCACGTTGTCTGAACCAATATAAACCCTGTATCATTGAGTGCTAGGCCACCTCCGATCACAACGTACGATAAAACTATAAATATTTACTTGTTGGTCACTTTCTGCACCGACAGTTTATTAAATTATTATGTGCTCACTGTAATTTTTGTAGCCATAGAGTAGATTGATAAATAGAGTAGCTAGTACTCCTTGTTTTATCATATATAGAGTAAATCGATATTAAGAATAGGGATTCCTTTAGTTGCTAAGTTAATACGTGAAATGTTTCATACCTGTTTAGTGGGAATGATCGGTAACATAGCGTCTTAGTCGATAGAGCTAGTTTAGTAGCTTGACAAATGTATTTTATTTTAAGAGTTATTGTTGTCGTATTACTAAGTGTTGCATCATTATTTTATGCATGTAGATAATGAGTTGGTAGAGTTCGTGCCTACGGATGACTAGGAGTATGAGGAGATCATTGAAGAGTACGAGGAGGAGATTCTCGTTCAGGAGAGAGCCCCAGAGGCAACAGTTGTTGACTTTGTTGACGCCTACCCAAGGCAAGCCCCGGTGCATAACCCCTATTTTTTGAATGATAGTTGAATATATATATGTGATGTGCATTTACGTTATAGACATTTTATGGAAACTACATGTATATATATACTTACCTATGAGTCCTACTAGTATAGGTCGAGTAGCTGCTATGCTCAGAATTTCGATAGCGTGAGTAACCTATCGTTACTCACAATAGGTGATTATTATGATCACTCATGATAAATGGTGGAAAGGAAAAATAGAGATCGGGCATGGATATGGTATGGGTATTGATAGGTGTAAGAGGTTGTGTCCTACGACCAACGGGGCATAGCTTGGTTATACTTTTTTCTGTCTGTGTTGGTTAAGGACCGGCCGTTGCATTGGGTTCTAGGCAAATCACAGACTTATTATCCCGAACATATACTTGGGTATGGGCGCAGGGAAGGCTTGTTGCTCTCTTGTCGTGGGTTCTGACTCTTTTTGGACCGACTGATTGGAGGCAAAGATGGTGGAGGTCTAAGCACCGCACTGAGTCTGGGACTCAGGAGCGGGGGCTTGGAGTCCAAGTTTGGACGGGACCTAGAGCCCGTGACATGAGAGTGATGGGTTGGTCCTGCTTGTACCTAGGGTACAAGCGGGGCATATTTCGAGGTACCCAGCTAGGCACATTGATTCGTGAATCGTCGGTGTTTCGGTACGGCTTGTCTACAGTCTAGCACCATAGTAAGAACTAAAAGATGAAAGGTGATGAAATAGAACTGTTTGCTAAACTCTTGCTTGAAAGTAGAACATGTGCTTACATAGAATGGCTAGATAATGAATTAATCATGACTGCTAATAATAACATAAATAAGGATTTACTATTAGTATTGCTTTCCGCAAAAAGGGAACCCAACAAACTATAAAACTTATTATATTCCTTGGAGTCGGAAAATTATTCCCACTAGTCGAATAAGTCTTATGAGTACGTTGTGTACTCAGGGTTTATTTACCCATGTTGCAGGTACTGCCTGAGAAATAGCCGTTGTGTGAAGGATTCTTCTGGTGGGCACAGACGGATCCTTGTATATTATCGATAGATGTTTCTTTTCATTCCACTTTTAAATTTCCGCACTTTGAATTTGGTACTGTAATAATATATTTTTAAGAACTCTAGATGTATGAAATGGACTAAGTAATGTAAACTCATTCTCATTATTGGATCTTGCGAGAAAAATGTGGATTATTCGGGCTCTCCCTTGGGGTGTGCTCAACGGAACCCGCCCGATGTAACTCGCTCATGGGGTGCTTAGTGTCTAGTGGTAAACGAGCGCCTCCGTAAGTATGTTATTTCAGGCGGTTCTGCCACAGCGCCCCACGGCCGTTCCTTGGCAGACCACTCGTACTCGGTGGCGTCGACACCTCCCTCCCCGGAGGGTTCTCTCTCTCTCCTCTCTGGTCGGACAACAACAGTATTTTGTCCCCGCTGGGCTCCACGTGTGGGAGATGAAGCTCGAATAAGCTATTTTTCAGCTTTATCCCAACTCATCTATTTGTGAGAGAAGAAAAATAACTTCACCCATGAAGCTGTTTTAGAAATGAGTGTTTGAGAAAAAAAAACAGTCACAACAACTCACGAAGCTGTTGTGAGCTGTGCCAAACAAGCCCGTAGTAGTAGTCGATACATAATGAAGTATATACACATGTAGGGCCTCTAATTTCTCCTGATTCTCTATGGCTAATAGTGATTCTCCGAGATAAGTAATTTATGGATAAAAGTATTCTTTGTTAGTTTTTAGATTGAACTCAAACATAGAAAGTGGTTATGTGTGTGGAGTGAATTAGGAGAAACTTTTTTTACTCATAAATTCCTAATCCTAGTCATTGCATAGAATACCGACAAGGCTAATGGGGTGCCAGCTTATCAGTTGGCAATTTTTTTTTGCTAAAAGGCCTGTTGGAGTTACTGATGTGGATAAACATGTCAACATTCTTGTTATCGATTAACATCTGTCAACATTTTTGTTGCCAATAGGTCCCTATTTTTCAATTTTTATTAACAATTATTATGGATCTTTTTTCTAACAATCTAGATATTTAATTATGCTAAATTTCATATATATTGTCATTAACCCTATATATTTAGTTATGATAAATTTCATATCTATTTCATAACTATCTTTATAATACTTTCTTTTGAATGAGTTTCTACTAAATTAGATCTTTTTTACATGCCTAATTATACCAATAAAAACTCGATCCGCGGTGGCTAGACAGCCTCAGATACCGATAATAAGCAAAATCTATTTTCCTAACTAACACTACAAGTCCAGTTTTCCAAATATACTACATTGTCTTTTCTAACAATCTTACCAAGCAATACTAACTACGTTACTATACAAGTATAAAAAAAATAAAAACAGAGATACTTAACTATGCCGGTGTGAAAAATATCTTTGCTCATCGGCAACTCAAAAAGCCAATAGCTCCTTTCTTTTTTAAAAATAATAATCCAATAGGCCTATCGGCCATCCTCTTGCCAATAGATAAGGACCTCGCATATGGGCTAGGTGCACAACATGAGTGTACACACGAAAAGGCTAGTCAGCTTTCAAAAAATCCTGATAAGTCTATCCGACATAAAATTTTCTACCTGGATTGACGTGGCTTACATGACATATCTTATGGATAGTTAGGTCTTGTTTGGTACAACTCAGTTTCATCATTCGAGCAGCTTTCTCAGTGAAGTTGAGCTGTTTTGAAAAAAACTATTTGATAAAACAGCTTCACCACCAACTTCATGTATGGCTGAGAGAGGAAAATGAGGGAGAGAGCTATGAAAAGTTACTTTTTTTAGCTTTAGCTCTCTCAATTCCTTTGTGAGAGCATACAGAGCCTTCAAAGTTGATAAAGACATATTGGCAATTCAAAAGCTATCTTGTTGACATGTCAACAACTGTGCTTGCAATTTCTCTATAGCAGTATCTAGTTCTACAATTATTTATTAAAATAAAATGATATCATTTAAAAATTGGATCGGTGTGTGTGTTTTTAAGAAAAGAAAAAAGGACAATTACTAAATATAGAAGGCAGCTGCTTGTCTTGCCTGCTTCACTTTTTACCTAGTGCTGCATGTTGTGCGTCCTCGAGCGTTACTGTTTCACGGACCAACGGACGCGGTCGTATCTGTCTTCCAATCGAGTGTTAGCTCACCTAACAGCTCCACTTGGGCTGCAGCATTGGCTACGTTCTAGAAGACCCTAAAAGCCCCAGCTTGACCCACACAAAATAAAAAAGCAAAAGGTTACTGAAGAAGCGCGTCACAATCCAGTCCAGCGTCGCCGTTTCATCTCATCTGATTTTTTGACTTGTCAGTGACAACCCCGGATTAGGCTCAACTAGGAGGTCTCTGAGAACGCTTCCGTGCTTTCATTAATGATTAAGTCAATACTACGTGCGTTTCAAAAAAAAAAAGAGTCAATACTACGTGAATTTCTTTTGCTAATTGTGATCCTAAGGGATTCTACGAAAATCACTGGTGCTTTCAGTTCGCTTGACTTCGGTCTCTACTAGTAGGCCCTATCTACTAGTACCAGTAGCAATATACAGGATATTTCGCTCTCAGCCTCACTGTCTCGCAGCTCGCAAACAAAAAAAAGTGGTGAAGTGGATGCGCAGAGTGGTTAGTTGCGAAGTCGTAGATCCCGAGCCGAGCCGAATTCTGAGCCGGCTAAGCCAGCAAAGAAGCTCAGCAGCTTGACCGCCCACGAATGGGAGCCGTACGCGTGTGCACGCGCCCTTGCGACCAGCCACGTGACGGATTCATTCAACCGGCAACAAGTAACGTCAATTATTCCCCGCGAATTCCGTGGAGAGGATACTACTGATATCATCGTCATTGCGACCCACGGCTCCAACGAAAAGAGATGTGGGGCCGTCGCCGTTGGGTGGGAGGGTTGCCCCACCTGCCATAGAGAGGGTATTGCCTACCAAGCGCACGCGGATGGGTTAGGTTAGGTAGAGTAGCGGCTCAAGTGCTGAACCTCAAATTCCCAGCGGCCGTAGCGAAAGGAACAAGTGGAACAGAGGAAACGACGCGTTCAAAAAAAGAACAGAGGAAACGACGTGAGCCTGGGGCAGTGGGGCCCACCTACAGAGAGCCCGTGCTGCACATTGGATTCGAAATAGCGCGAATCATTCCAGTCCGGCAGTCTGAAGTCCACGCACCACGCTGCACCCCGTCGTTCTCGTTCACATGCCATGTTGTTATCCCTCCCTGATCAGTAATCACGCGGCAAAGGCGCATGAGCATGACCATCCGACGGGGTAGCCGCTCCAGTTCGTGCCACGGGATGGAAGAGGGGAAGGAACGGGCAAAACCAACATTCGTATAACTACCGATAAAAAAAACATTAGTATAACTAATTTCATATGGCATGTTCTTAATCCTACCTTCTAAATTACACGTCACTTTATTCTATGCCAAATTTCTCTAATTTTAACCAAAATTATAAAAATAATATATTAACATCGACACTATAGTACAAAATAATGAACTATCAACACATATTTCATAGTACATCTAATAAAACTAGTTTGATGTTGTATATGTTAGAAGTTAGAGAAGTTTGACTTAGAAAACAAAGCTGTATTGATCTATAATTTAGAATGAAAAGAATCATATGCCCTGTTTGCTTGGCTGATAAGCCATGACTGAAAATACTGTTGGTTAATTTGTTGTGAGAGACAAATACTGTTCGTTAGCTGAAAAAATACGACTTATAAACCAAGCGAACATGGCGCTACTTTCTATAGAAATTCTCGTACCTCATCTTGTTTTGCACACAAAATAATTCTCACACTTATCTTGCATGCCTATTTTCGCAGATATATGCAACAAAATATTTTAGAAAGTTTGACCACACATCCTCCAATACATCTATTCCTTATAAAGTGCGATTAAACTAGTATGCGTACGAGGGTCATGGGGCCATCCATGAAATATAGAGTTCAATAACTTCGGCACAAAAACAAGCAGTTCTCGTCCTTCGCCAAGATGGTTTTAATAAGCCATTTAAAAGTACCAATGCATTTTTTTTCTTTTTTTTAATGTGGTAGCTTTCGACCAAGACATTATCAGCATGTGTTGTGTGGCCTTGTGGTGGGTCAGGTCCAAATTCGAAGCGTTGCGGTAACGCCGACAACAGTGTCCAACACCTCACGTTCCTCGTTGAGGACGCACATGGCTTGCCAGACCACCGCAGCGAAAATATGTTATCCAGATGATCCAGATTATTGTGGGATTCCTTGAGATTATCCACAAGCTCAGATGAGAAACTGAAGACACAAGATAGAGAAGTTGCTTCAAACCGGCGCCGAAGCTACTCTTTGCTTGGGCAACATCGATGCGGATGCGCCATACTGGAAGTTCTTCTAACAGATGAGTGGACTGGCCTGATAGTGATTTCTCTAGATGATGATTGACCATAATTTCACGTGCAGCACAGAAACATCTCTACAATGTGGCCAATTCGGTCCAATGACCAACTAGTGCTATACAATTTCATTGGCATGCTACTACAATTTATAAACTAGTGATGAACTGTATTGCATATACAAGTGATAATCTCAAGCTCCTTTTTAGTGATAATCTGTCTGGATCTGTGCTGAAGGTTTTAGAGTACCGCAAGTAGTTTGCTAAGAATTAAAAATGCATGCAGATAATAAATCTATATTTTCACTTGAAAGATTATATTCTTATTGCTGAAAAATGAGACCAGCGAAATGGTACGAATTGGATGAAACAGCATATGCATACTTATCTGAATCTCTGCTAAATGTTCTATCTGGATACTTTCCGCTTCTGAACCTTAACATCTTTCAGCTTTAGTTTGAGTTTCATCATACCGGCTTGGACATGAACTTCATTTTTGGACGAATCTATTTTGACTAGAGTAGCTTCGTTCTTGAGCTTAGGAACATAGACTGAATCTCCAGCTTCTGGAACCCTACCTTCATCATCTAAGTATAAGAAAAGGAAGGAAACCTTGGAAGTTTAACGAGTTTTCAGAATGTGTGGAGATTCATAGTAATATAAAAACAAGGGAGTTCCATATAGTACTCTGTACTTTACCGTTGGTTGCCATGCCCAAGTCGGTATCTATGTTCTGTGTCTTTCCAATGGCAGAAGTATTTGCCAGCACAGGATCCTTCACTCTGTCAGATTTGGCATCATTCACAGCCTTCTCCTCTTCTTTCAGTCTTTCAGCTATAGTACATTCCTGGAACTGCTGAAACTTCTTACGAATGATAGAATGGGCCATAACAGCACTCTGAAATTACTCTCGCCTTTCGTTTTCTCTGAGCAGAAGTGTGGTCTACAATGTTCTTTTGTGCCAGTTCCAAGTTGTTATGAAGCTCCTTGGACTGCCTGAGACATTAATGGATAGAAGATATCATTTGGCTGCCAGTTCCAAGGTCCACCTCATAAAGAAGTCACATTAGACAAGCAGTTTACACACCAAGGCATGAGATATGGATTCAAAGTTCAGTTAGAAGGCATAGAAAGCAATGATTGAAAAACAAGCATCCCTCAAAGTCTGTTATATGCAGTTTTTATTTTTTTCGAGAGGGCGGCAAGAGATTTGCCACAAATTACATTAGAAGGTAAGGAAAGGAAAAAAAAATACAAAACAACCATACAACTTAGCACCCTGCAGACCCCACAACAGATAAAACTACGACCTCCCCCACAGAACAACAAAGTCCCCCAAGCCACCAGCAGCTGCACACCAAAGATGCAGCCAAGAAAAAACTACCCATTGAAGGGGGCAGCACAATGTGTACCAAAAGAAGGTATAGCCGTATAGGTTGAACATAACATTATAAAAAGAAAAAAAAGCAAGGATGTGTAGCTTGGAAAGGGAATCACAGCATACTCAAACGTAGAACAGTAGGAGTACACAAATCTATGTATAAAGACATTCTCACATAAGAAGATATTGTGCCTCCTGAAGGTGTTGTTGATATTCTTGTTTGAATCTTTCCATGTCCATTATCAACTGCAGAAGATGAACTTCGAGAGCTTAGGATCATAACAAGATATTTTGGACAACAATTTAACCATGTGCAAGTTCTAAGTGCAGAAGTGCCCGAAAAAACATACAGCATTTTTCTCTGCACCAGCTATTCCAAGTAAACGCCTGGAGCTTTCTACTATATCCAAAGGCAAACCCAGCCTTTCAGCAATATTGATTGCATTCGAGCGACCTACATGTGTAACGAAGCATGGACACAAAAGAAAGTTCAAGAATAATGAAATAAGACCAGGTGTTAGTGCAAACAACAGTCATAAAGCCATTCAGCTAGTAGGAAGGTTTGAGGACATGAGATCACAAATATTACAAGCATATGAGGTGTCCCATTAGTTCATTAGGGAAGAACGAAGGTAAGAATGATAGACTAAAATGACATCATCAGCATAGAGTTGTTTCCTAAGGCTTAATTTTTTCCATGGCATTGACCACCGAGAGTGTCAAAGCAAATCTGAATATTTAAATGATTCAAAAAGGGAAAGGGAAACATAACGCAACCTGGTATTCCCCATAGTATCTTGAATGTAGGCTTTAGATTCTCTTCATCAAATTCCATGCATGCATTCTCAAATTAGTTATTGCTGAAAGTACTAACAACAAGTTATGTTTCCCAAAAAAATCAATATTGTTCATTATTCAGTATTAGTATTTGGTAGACAACAACTAGTTTGTATTTACTAGTGGTATCAGCATCAAGGGACACAAGTGCAATCTTTTTTTTTTGAGAGAAAATACAGCAGGGGAGGCCCCCACTGTTTGCTTTATTAATAAAAAAAATAAAAGGACAACACTGAACAAAAGTAGTTTCACAAAGAAGGAAGCACGAGGTGGGATAAAGAGCTAATCTAGGGAAGCTATATAGGAAAGAAAGACAGCGCGCTTATCATCACTGAGTCTATGAGCCTGTAGTGTAGCTTCTTCATAGAAGGAGCTTTTCCAAGATCCAAAGGACGGGTGACCTCTATCAAAAATATAATTATTTCTTTGCTTCCATATTTGCTTGCCACTGACACCCTTCCCCAGACCCCACACAGAGCGGGAGCTCTCTGCACTAGGTACGCCCTTTTTTTTCTCCATATTTGCCAAGTAGCGATGATGAAAGTCTCCATGAAAAAGGGGTTCTGACGTTGAATCTTAGCTTGCTGCATCATTTGGAAAAATTCCGTTGTTAGGTTCCAACTTATTCCGAGATGTTGCCAACAAGTTTGGCTAAACGGGCAGCTGAAGAACAAATGGAATGCAGATTCCTCAATGTTGCTGTTGCAGAGGACACAATTGTAGTTATTTCCCTGAAGTTTTTGCTTTTTCCTTCTGAGGATGTTTCTTGTGTTCAGTCTATCCATCAGGAGAAGCCACGAGAAGACCCGTAGTTTGTTATAGCATTTGGAGTTCCAAATCCAAAGAAAAGGAGCTGGAGGTTGTATATTCTTGTAAGGAAAGTTATAGCACTTCGAGGAGGAATAATTCTTGCTTCCCCAAATGTATTCCCAAGAATCCTTTGAATTTTGATCAACCTGCAAAGCTTGAATAAGGTCTTGGAGACTTTGAAATTCTTGAAAGGCCTGCTCTGATAAGGGAAGATGAAATTGTGCCTCAAGTGTGTTATTTGACAGAAATTTAGCAACAGAGATGTTCTTGTTTCTGGCAAAGGAGTAGAGCCTTGAAAATTTGGATTCCAGAATGTTATCATTCCAAAGATCAGACCAGAAAAGCACTGTGGAACCATCCGCAATAATGCACTTAGCAATTCCTCTAAACATATCACATAGTTTTAGGACATCTTTCCACCAAAAGGAGCCCCTATCAGTTGACGCATGGGGTACTTGACCATGTGGGTAATGAGCATTCCAGATTAGTTTCACCCATGGGATGTCCTTCTTATTATAGAATTTGTCCAGATGTTTCAAAAGAAGAGTCTAGTTTTGACTCCTAAGATTCATAATTCCCAGCCCACCTTTTCTTTTCGGCTTTGAACATTTTCTCCAAGCCCCCAGTGGTTTCATCTTTGCATTAGAATCGGATCCTCTCCGGAGGCAGTGACGTCTTGCTCTGTCAATATATTCAATGACTGCAACAGGTACATCCAAAGTACACATAGTGTAAGTGGGTAAGGAAGACAAAACTGAGTTGACTAGCTGGAGTCTTCCAGCATGAGTTAGGAACATGGATGTCGCCGTGAGTTTCCTCTCAACTTTACTCATAATGGGACCATAGTGCGCAACCCAAGGTTTAGTTGTACCCAGAGGCAACCCAAGGTAAGTGAAAGGCAAAGAATCTAATTTGCAACCGAAGACACCAGCAAGGAGTTGGGCTTTTTCTGGTGGGAGGTTTAAAGGAACAAGGCAAGACTTCTTGTAGTTAACTCTCAGCCTTGTAGATTGTGAAAAGGATTCCAACAAGCCTTTTAAGGTAAATAACTCTCTTTGGGAAGCTTTCATGATTAAAATGGTGTCATCGGCGTATTGAACAATGGGGAATTGGTCCAACTCAAAAGATGGAATAGGCAACTCAAACAGACCCTGCTGATAAGCTCTGTTGACAATGCATTGAAAGAGGTCCGCAGCAAGCACAAAAAGAAGTGGTGACAAGGGATCACTTTGTCTGACCCCACGGCGACAATGGAAGTGGTTGCCTGGCACGCCATTCAGAAGGACTGAGGAAGAACCAGAAGCAAGAATCCTCTCAATCCAATCAATCCAAACTTCAGGAAACCCCAACCTTTTAATCATTGACAAGATTGTATTGTGTTCAATTGTATCGAAAGCTTTTGTAAAGTCCAATTTTAAAATAATAAGCTCTTTTTTGGAATGTTGGCATTGATGTATATATTCATAAGCCCAGGCCAAACAATCCTGTATTGTTCTGCTTTTTATAAAACCGTATTGGTTGGTATAAATTAGCGGTATTATTGTAGCTTGTAGACGATTAGCCAGGAGCTTTGTGATGATTTTGATGACACCATTTAGGAGAGAAATGGGTCTGAAGTCGTTGACACTTGTATGACTGCACTTTAGGGATCAACGTGATAAACGAACTGTTGATGGCTTCCAGATTCAAGTTACCATTGAAGAAGTCAAAGCATAGAGTGTAGATATCTTCTTTTACAATGTCCCAACATTTTTTCAGAAAGAGCCCATTGAAGCCATCTGGACCAGGGGCTTTGTCGGGGGCATGTGCTTGATGGCCTCATCACTGTCAATGGTGGAAAAAGGCTGTGGGGTGTACGACCCCGGATACCCACGGCAGACCACATGGGCTGCGCCCCTTGGGGTGGCCCAACCCACAAGAAGAAGCCTTGCGGGGCACGACTCTGCTCGGCGCCTTCCGCAAGACATCGGGAAGATATCATGGAGATACTACATGATCTGTTAGGATATGTATGATCCCAAGATTCCTATAATCAGTTATTACTTTCCGATTATCTCTCAGATCTAACCGACTTGTAACCCTGCCTCCCGGACTATATAAGGCGGACAGGGACCCCCTCTAAAATCACGGCATATCATACGATAGCTAATACAAACCAACAGACCACAGGAGTAAGGTATTACGTCATACTGACGGCCTGAACCTGTCTAACTCGTGTGTCTCTGTTGCCTTCTTGTTCTTGATCTCGCGCTCCTCTACCGATTAATCTACCTTCGTGAGATACCCCTCGGAGGACTGCCGACGATAATCTGTCGACAAAGGCCTTGAGAGGGATTCTAAGTCATTTCTGGCCTGCACCAGTTGTTCCAGGTTATAAAGCATTGTAGGATTAGAAGAACACCCCATTCTCTTTTTAAAATCATCCAGTAGCAGAGCTGCCTTTTCATTATGCTCTGTAACAGTGCTACCATCTTGAGCTATCAGGTTAGTGATGGTGTTAATCCGGTATCTTTCAGTGCAATCTATATTGTCTCACAAATAATAACTTGCACAAGACTTAGTGGGTTTTACAGCAGAGGTTTTACAGCAGTGTTCTGTGGTGTTATAGACGTAAAAATTTGGTGGATGGATTATTCTGTGGTTCAAATATTTCTTTAAAGGAAACCATGAAAGAAGGAATTGTTTATAGGTCAAGTACATGGCTGGTCGAATTTAGTCTTAGTTGGTGCTGGATGCATAAAGAGGAAAGAGCTCATAATCTATACCTTGTATCATCATTCCATTTGGTGCATAGTGTATGGAATATACCCAAAGCTTAGAAATTAATTCGATCCACCAAAAAAAATTGATATACTAAGAGATAGACTTAATTTAAGTACAAGTCCAATGTTACAAATTTATTCTACCATAATACAAGATAACTTCGAGCTTGGAATGATAGGAACCTGTATTTTAGTGTTTTAAGTTCTCCATGATGAGTTGTTGCTAGAGTCAGAAAGGAGCCAGCTTCAGCAAAAGACTCCAAAAGAGGCATCCCCAGAGCGGCTCCTTAAAGTGGGTTTGTCCCAGCACCTACCTAAAAAATGTCACCATAATTTTTTGAAGAGCTAAAGTTAAGAAGAAGGTGATTGAATCACGAGACAGTCCTTCAGCAACAAAATTCCAGTCATGACTTTGACTAAGGTAGCATTGAACACCAATGCATTTTGAGAATCTTAGAATACACACAATTGTCACATCTGACAGACATAAATGTGCCACCACCAATGTTTTAAGATTTTGGGAAGGATGATCATGACTCCTTTATCAGCATGATGTTCTGGTTATGACATGGGCATAATATAAACATCAATGCATTTTAGAACATAAACAATTCCTACGTGGCTATGTGCAGTAGATATTTGTCATAATCCACATTCAGAAACATGCATTCTTAAATCTTAGCTTTCTGCAGCATGACTGCATGAGTGATAATAGAGGAATATCACTGTTTGAAAAAAGAGGCATGAATTGCACATAGAGCATGTTGAAAAACATAACAAGCAAGTAACCCATGCTTACAAAAAGGCTATATAGGAACCAAGATGCATCTAACATCTATCAAGATGGTAGCTAAACTGCTTACCTCATCCAAAAGGACCAAGGACTCTGAAGTTGATTCTGCACGAATGGCCTAATAGAAGAGGAAGGTTTGAATTTCACATTGATAGGCTAAGGATTCAAGACAGGTAGAAAACTAGAAATGAAGCAGGACCCTTTTGTGTAATGGTATGTGCATTCAGTAATGCAACCATTTGAGTTAGGATTTAAAAATTAGAACTAATTAAGCTAAATTCTAAAACATACACCAATCTGCTTCAGATGCCCAGAAAATGTAGAGAATGATGTAAGACATAATCTGCTGCTTATCTCTCTCTCTTGCTGCAGCAGAGTTGGCATTTGGTCAGCTAGATTGTCTAGTCTCTACTGCTGTACCAGTATGACAATAGGCCACCTCTAGTACATTAGTTGGTAGCTATTACATCAGTCATGTCTTGGTAGTGGACTGATCTAAGCTTTGTACTACTAGTACTAGTAGTAGTTGGTGTACCTCAGGAGTAGATAGTTGGTGTACTCACCAATAACTACGTACCTGGTAGAGGTACTAGCACTTGTTTATATATCACACCTAAGGTAATGCAAAAGAGCAGTTCAGTTTACCACATCCAGAAGCAGAGCTTTCGGCCAGCGCTGGGCTTGTGCTGTGTGTGTGAGCTGTTCTCAATATCTTCTTCTACCTTTAGCCATAGTGAGTGTGTTGGTAAGCTTGCTGCTTACCTGTGCAGGACAGCCGAGGGACCAATAAGTGGTATCGGAGCCGTACAAGTGCCGTCGCCGGACTAACCGCTGGCGATGACGAACGGTTCGGAGATGGACGACAACAGCGGCGCTGCTGTGGCTGCCCAGCCACGACAGGAGGTCGTCGTGTGCACGGTGCGGGAGGTCAGCAGCACCAGTTGGCCGACGCTGATTCGCACTAACTATGGCGAGTGGACGACGACCATGAAGGTCAAGCTCAGAGCCCGACGGCTCTGAAATGCCATTGACAAGAGCACCGACAATGAAGAAGATGACATGTCAGCGTTGGAGGCCATCCTCGCTGCTGTGCCAACGGAGTACAGGGAGCTGTTGGGGGCGAAGAAGTCTGCTAAGGAGGCATGGGAGGCCATTGCAGCGATGCGCGTCGGCTCTGACCACGCAAAGAAGGCGATGGCCCAGCTGCTGAAGCAGGAGTACGCCAACCTCAAGTTCAAGGATGGTGAGTCGGAGGAGGATTTCTCCCTCCACCTGCAGTAGCTCATCAGCAAGCTGAGGAGCCACGGGGTCACCATCGACGAAGAGACAGTCTCCAAGTACCTCCACTCCGTGCCGGTGAAGTACATCCAGATAACTCTCTCCATAGAGACGACGCTGAACTTGTCCACCCTCACCATTGAGGATGCGATAAGCTGTCTGCGGGCGGTGGACGAGCGCATGGAGCAGGCCACAACAACGACGGACAGCGGCAAGTTGCTGCTGACAGAGGAGGAGTGGGCTGCCCGAACGAAGGAGAAGTCTGGAGAAGCCTCCTCCAGCCGTGGTGGCGATGGCAAGCACCGTAGCAAGGCTTCTTCAGAGAAGAAGGTCGACCCCAACGCCTACCGGCGCTGCGGGAAGACAGGGCCATTGGGCAAAGGAGTGCCCAAATCAGCAAGCAGGAGAAGAAGGCTGAGGCTCATTTGGCGCAGGCTGATGATGATGATGAGGCCACTCTCCTAATGACGACGTTTTGTGTATTGCATGACGTTGAGGCCAAGGAGAAGGAAGAGGTGATGGTGGTGGAAGGGCACGGGAAGGCTCTGAAGGCTGTCAACCTCGACGAACCGCGCGCCCAAGTCCACCTCGGACGTGTGGGCGGCGAGCAGGAGCAGCGGTGGTACCTGGACTCCGGCGCCAGCAACCACATGACGGGCTCCAAGGAAGCCTTCTCTGAGCTCGACGGCAACGTGACCGGCATGGTGAAGTTCGGTGACGGCTCAAGGGTAGCGATCCGAGGGCGCGGCACCATGAGCGCGGCAGCGAGGTACTGATCAAGGATGGCGTCCTCAGAATCAGGGACCGGGAGCAGTGGCTTCTTGCTGAGGTGAAGAGGTCCCGGAACCGGCTGTACCTGCTCGACTTGAAGGTGGAGCAGCCCATCTGCTTGGCTGCACGGCACATAGAGGAGCCGTGTCTGTGGCATGCCTGGTATAGCCATCTCAGCTTCAACGCTCTTGGTCGGCTGGAGAAGATGGTGACTGGGCTGCCTCATATCGAGCACGTAGGCGAGCTGTGTGACAGCTGCCTGGTCAGGAAGCAAAGAAGACTGTCGTTCCCGAAGACGGCGAAGTAACGCGCGGCAGAGGCCCTCAAGCTGGTCCATGGTGACCTCTGCGGACCGATCACGCCTGCGACGCATGGCAGGGAGAAGTACTTCATCTTGCTGGTGGATGACTGCAGTCGGTTCATGTGGCTGCAGCTTCTGACCAGCAAGACCGAGGCAGCGGAAGCGGTCAAGAAGTTCAAGGCGCGCGCGGAGGCGGAGAGCGGCAAGAAGCTGCGCGTGCTGCGGACTGATCGCGGCAGGCGAATTCACTTTGGTGGAGTTCGCTGTGTACTGCGCGGATCAGGGTGTGGTGCGACACCACACCGCGCCGTACTCGCCACAGCAGTATGGCGTGGTGGAGCGGTGGAACCAGACGGTGGTCGGCATGGCTCGATCCATTATGAAGGTCAAAAGCATGCCGGCAAAGTTCTACGGAGAGGCGGTGACCACGACGGTGTTCATCCTCAACCACGCGACCACCAAGGCCCTGAAGGGCAAGACGCCATTCGAGGCTTGGCATGGACGCAAGCCGAATGTGTCCTTCCTCAGGACATTTGGCTGCGTCGGCCATGTGAAGAACACCAAGCCTCACCTCGGCAAGCTGGAAGACAGGAGCACGCCGATGGTGCTCCTAGGCTACGAGGAGGGCACCAAGGCGTATCGGCTCTGATCCCAAGAGAGGCAAGGTGGTGATCTCTAGGGATGTGGTGTTCGATGAGATGGCGGCCTGGGACTGGGAGGGTCCGAGCACGGGGGAAGCTGGCAGCTTGAGCAACACCTTTGTCGTCGAACACTTAGTCATCCACGGTGGTGGAGACGCTGGAGAAGAGGTGCCGACCACCCTAAAAGTGGTGCCGAGCGGTCCAGCAGCAATGCCGACCACTCCAGAGGGGGTGCCGAGCACTTCAGCAGCAGTGCCGAGCGGTCCAGCAGTGGATCCGACCACTCCGGCAGAACAGGGAGGCCATGGACCACCGATCGAGTTCACCTCTCCACCCACCGACATCGACGAGTACGTGGACGCTTTCCACAACGGCAAGGAGGTCCGGTTCAGGCTGGTGGACAACATCGTCGGCGAAGGGGGAGTTCCTGGGTTGGCCAGTCGTTTTCTCGACGACCCAGAGCTGCTCCTTGTTAGTGCAGAGGAGCCACCGACATTTGCAGTGGCTGAACACGACGACAATTGGCGCCGGGTGATGTTGGAAGAGATGAAGGCCATCAGGGACAATGGGACATGGGAGCTGGTGGATCCATCGGTGGGCCGCAGGCCGATCGGGTTGAAGTGGATCTACAAGGCGAAGCGGGACGAGCGCGGCATCATTGTCAAGTACAAGGCTCGGCTCGTCGCCCGCGGCTTCGTGCAGCGTGAGGGCATCGACTTCGAGGAAGTCTTTGCTCCGGTGGCGCGAATGGAGTCCGTTCGCTTGCGGAGCGAAAGATTGGCACGTCCACCACCTCAACGTCAAGTCTGTGTTCCTCAACGGCGATCTCGCGGAGACGGTCTTCGTCAAGCAAGTTCCGGGCTTCGCCGTCAAGGGCGCTGAGCACAAGGTGCTCAAGTTGCGCAAGGCGCTCTACGGGCTGCGGCAGGCCCCTCAGGCGTGGAACGCCAAGCTCGACGCCACCTTGGGCGAGCTTGGGTTCACTCGCTGCGCCACAGAGCACGCGCTGTACACGCGGCGACGGGGGAAGGAGCTCGTCGTCGGCGTGTATGTGGATGACTTGATCGTCATTGGAGCGCGGGCGGAGGACATCGACGGCTTCAAGCGCAAGATGGCTGCTCGTTTCAAAATGAGCGATCTCGACGCGCTCTCCTACTACTTCGACATTGAGGTGAGGTAGGGGAAGGAGCACATCTTCCTGGGCCAAGCGCGCCTATGCGGAGAAGCTGCTGGAGCGCAGCAGCATAGCGAAGTGCAAGCCGTGCGCAACTCCAATGGAGGAGCGTCTGAAGCTGTCCAAGCACAGCATGGTGGCGAAGGTGGACGCGACGCGCTACCGGAGCATCGTCGGCGGGCTGCGCTACCTCACGCATACTCGGCCGGACATCACGTTCGCGGTCGGGTATGTCAGTCGCTTCATGGAGGACCCGCGCGAGGATCACTGGACAGCGGTGAAGAGGTTGTTGCGCTACGTCAAGGGAACGCTCGATCAAGCGATCATCTTCTCCAAGAGTGGCGGCAAGGGTGGGCTACGGCTCACGGTCTTCAGTGAGGCACACCCCAAGGCAAAGGAAGGTGAGCCGGAGCTCACTGTTTTCAGCGACGCAAACATGGCGGGCGACATCGACGGGCGACGAAGCACCTCCGACGTGCTCGTCTTCCTTGGAGCGGACCCCATTGCTTGGCAGTCGCTGAAGCAAAAGATCGTGGCATTGTCGACGTGCGAGGGGGAGTACGTCGTAGCAGCCACGGCGGCGTGCTAGACTGTCTGGCTACGCCGGCTGCTGGACGAACTGACCGGCGAGGAAGCTCACCCGCCAACTATGATGGTGGACAACCAGCCCGCCATCGCCCTCGCCAAGAACCCTGTCCTCCACGACCGGAGCAAGTACATTGACATCAAGTTCCACTTCCTCCGGGACTGCATCGATGGAGGGCAGATCGTCATCGAGTTCGTCGAGACCGGTAGAGAGCTCGCTGACATCGTCACCAAATCACTTGGGCGCCTGTGGTTCATGGAGCTGAGGAAGATGATTGGCATGGATGAGGTCAAGGCATCGGGTTAGCAGCAGGATTAGGGGAAGAATTGTAAGACATAATCTGTTGCTGATCTCTCTCTCTCTTGCTGCAGCAAAGTTGGCATTTGGTCAGCTCGGCTGTCCAGTCTCTACTGCTGTAGCAGTATGGCAATAGACCACCTCTAGTACATTAGTTGGTAGCTATTACATCAGCTATATCTTGGTAGTGGACTGGTCTAAGCTTTGTACTGCTAGTACTAGGAGTAGTTGTTGTACCTTAGGAGTAGATAGTTGGTGTACTCACCAACAACTATGTACCTGGTAGAGGTACTAGCACTTATATATATATCACACCTAAGACAATGCAAAAGAGCAGTTCAGTTTGCCACATCCAAAAGCAGAGCTTTCAGGCTAGCGCTAGGCTTATGCTGTGTGTGTGAGCTGTTCTCAATATCTTCTTCTACCTCTAGCCATAGTGAGTGCGTGTGCTGGTAAGCTTACTGCTTACCTGTGCTTACCTGTGCAGGGCAGCCGAGGGACCAACAAGTGATTGGGTCAGAGATTGCTCGTCTCCAATGTTAGCATAAACAACATTGAACCATGGATTTTTTACTGGTTCAGAAGCTAGAATGTATAGACCTGAAGCAGAATGGACAATGTTATGCAGGATATTCAGCTGTGAACACTTCAGGACTTTGGTTTATTTGTTTGGACACTTTGTTGCGCTTCCCCTTCTCCTAACGAAATATGTGCAACTGCATGTTCTCGAAAAGAGAGAGAGAGAACACTTAGAAATGTAGGTGGTAAGTACTTATTATCTTTTGTCAAGGGCGTCAAGCCCTTGGCTGGCCGGACCGCGGCTACGTAGTTCGTAGCCGTCGGCCGTCTTCTCCGGTGAGGTTACACCCCTCTACCGTAGGCTTAGTTGAGAGACAGAGAGGATTAAGGATAATGATCTTCTTTTTCTTCATTGTCTTTCGGAATTACATATAAATAGCCAATCAGCCAACTAATCTTGGAAACAAACTAATCTTTGCAAACTAAGGAAACCAACTCCTAAAATCAAGGCCAGCCCTTAGCCACTCGATCTGGCCTGGCTGTTGGGCGCGCCTCCGCTCGCTGCTGCCGCGCGCTCTGCGGCTCGCCTGATGTCTCGGGCCCGCCGCTGACGTGTGTACGTGCGGCCCCACATGACATCTCTCCCCCCCTCGAGGTCCAGCTCGTCCTCGAGCTGAAAGGTGGGGTACTGCTGGCGGAAGTCATCAAGGTCCTCCCAGGTCGCCGAGGACGCCGGTTCGCCTCGCCAATGCACCAGGAGCTGGAGGCGGGCCAAGCGTGTCTGCTCCACGCGTTCTGGCACCGGGACGACGGAGCCGTGGTGGATGTCCGGCAGTGGGGGCGGCGCGTCGGGTGGTGTACCGACGAACTTCTTGAGGGTGCTGATGTGGAAGACGTCATGGATCCTGGCCTGCGGCGGCAGCTCGAGTCGTACCGCAACGTCGTTGATGAGCTCGACGACCTTATAGGGCCCGAGGTAGCGCGCCTTGAGCTTGCCGGCGGTGGCTTGTGGCAGGGACGAGCCAGTCCGCTGGCGAAGACGAAGTAGCGCCCAGTCGCCCACTTGGTAGTGAACAGGGCGGTGGTGTTTGTCGTATTGGCGCTTCTGAACGGCTTGGGCCTGCTGCAGGCGGTACCGCACATCAGCGAGAAAAGCCTCGCGCTCCTCCATGTCGCGCGCGACTGCTGCAACCCGTGTCTCACCCGGCTCGTAGGAGCGGATCGTTGGAGGATCGCGCCCGTAGACCACGCGGAACGGCGTCTCCCGCAGTGATGACTGGTAGGCCGTGTTGTACACGTACTCAGCCCATGGCAACCACCGCAGCCACTGCCGGGGGCGATCACCGGTGAAGCACCGCAGGTACATGACGATGACGCGGTTGGCGGCCTCCGTCTGGCCGTCCGACTGAGGGTGAAAGGCCGTTGTCATGTGCAGCTTCGTTCCCATGAGGCGCATCAATTCGCGCCAGAACGCCGACGTGAACACCGGGTCGCGGTCGGATACTATCGACTGCGGCATGCCATGGAGGCGCACGATGTCGGCGAAGAAGGCTTGCGCCACTGTCTCGGCGGTGTACGGGTGCGCCAGTGCGATGAAGTGGCAGTACTTGCTGAAGCGGTCGACGACGGAGAGGATCACCGACTTGCCGTTGACCCGGGGAAGAGCTTCGATGAAGTCGAGGCCGATATCCGCCCAGACGATGGTGGGAACGGGCAGTGGCATGAGAAGCCCCGCCGGAAGCAGATGTTCGGACTTGTACCGCTGGCAAGTGATGCAGCTCCTCACGAAATCCTGCACAAGGCGCCTCATGTGGGGAAAGTGAAAGTCCCTGCGGAGGCGGTGCATCGTACGCTGGACCCCTTCGTGCCCATCATCGTGGACAGCTGCGACGATCTCCTGCAAAAGGGGTGAGGCGGGCGGAATGTAGAGGCGGTCGTCGTAGAGGATCATGCCGTCCCGCACGGTCCAGGGCGCCGCACGCGTTCCAGACTGGATGTCGCCGTGGATGGTGACCAGCGCGGGGTCGGTTGCCTGGGCCTGTCGGAGCCGCGCGATGAAGTCGAACCGCGGAGCCGACACCACGCGGAGCTCGCCCATGGTGTCCTCTTCGGTGTCGCGGCGAGATAGAGCGTCGGCGACTGTGTTGGAGACGCCCGACTTGTACTCGACGGCGAAGTCGAAGCCGAGGAGCTTTCCCACCCAGTGGTGCTGCGGGATGGTGGCGAGCCGCTGGTCGAGGAGATATTTGAGGCTGTAGTGATCGGTCTTGACGACGAATCTCAGCCCCCAGAGGTACGGCCTCCAATGCCGCACGGCGAGCACCAAGCCGATGAGCTCACGCTCGTATGCCGCGAGCGACCGATGCCGTGGCGCCACTGGTCTGCTGAAGAAGGCGATCGGGTGGCCCTCCTGGATAAGCACGGCCCCGAACCCGTAGGTGGATGCGTCGCACTCGACGACGAACGGCTTGGTATAGTCCGGCAACGTCAGCACCGGCGCGGACGTCACAGCGCCCTTGAGCGCGCTGAATGCCGTCGCTGCCTCGGCGTTCCACGCGAACCCCTCCTTTAGGAGCGCCGTGAGAGGGGCTGCGATGGCGCCGTAGTTGTGGACGAACTTCCTGTAGTAGCCCGCCAAGCCGAGGAAGCCCCGCACCGCCCGTGCCGATCGGGGCACCGGCCAGTCGTGGATGGCCTGGACCTTCGACGGGTCCATGGCGACGCCTGCCGCGGATATGACGTGTCCCAGGTACGCGACGGATGGCGCGCCGAAGGAGCACTTGGAACGCTTGACGAAGAGGCGGTGGCGCACTAACTCGGAGAGGACGACACGGAGGTGTCGCAGGTGATCCGCCCAGGTTTGACTGTAGATGAGAATGTCATCAAAAAAGACAAGTACAAATCGACGCAGGTACGGCCGGAGGACGTCGTTCATGAGGGACTGGAACGTCGCTGGCGCGTTGCAGAGGCCAAATGGCATGACGAGGAACTCGTAGAGGCCGTCATGCGTGCGGAACGCCGTCTTGTGTACATCCTCAGGCCGCATCCGGACCTGGTGGTACCCGGACCGCAGGTCCAGCTTGGTGAAGAAACGCGCGCCGTGGAGCTCGTCGAGCAGCTCGTCCACGACCGGGATGGGGAAGGCATCCTTGACTGTGAGCGCGTTCAGCGCCCTGTAGTCGACGCAGAACCGCCACGTGCCGTCCGGCTTCTTGACGAGGAGCACCGGCGATGAGAACTCCGAGTAGCTGCGGCAGACGATGCCCTGCGCCATCATGGCAGCGCATTGTCGTTCGAGCTCATCTTTGTGAGCCGTCGGGTACCGATACGGCCGGACAGCCACCGGCTGCGCGCCCGGTTTGAGCGTGATGCCATGGTCGCGGACTCGGGGCGGGGGCAGGCCGGTCGGCTCGGCGAAGGCGTCGTCGAACCTTGCCAAGAGCTCCTCGAGCAGGGAGGTGCTGGCCGAGGTGGTGTAGGGGCCGTGCGCGCCTGGGGCTGGAACGCCCGCCCAGCACACGGTGCGCCCTTCGTGCTGGAACGAGACGGTGCCCGCTACCAAGTCCCACACCAGCTTCCCCAAGGTGGCCATCCAGTGTGTCCCCAGGACGATGTCGTACCCTGCAAGAGGCATGACAAACAAATCGACGGCGAAGCCGAGGTCGTCGATAGTGAGTGGAGCGCGGCGAAGGACGCCTGGGCATGGTACTTTCTCGCCGTTGGCGACCGTGGCCGTCAGGCGCGGCCGAGGTTGGACTGGCAGCCCGGTCCGGCGCGCTGCATCCTCCCCGATGAAGCTGTGGGTGGATCCGGTGTCCAGGAGGGCGATGAGGGACGTCGCGCCCACCGAGACGCAAGACCTGCATGGTCGTGCCGACGGGCAAACCAGCGACCGCGTGGAGGGAGAAGACTGGGGCCTCCGTCTCCCCGACCGCGTCTGCTGCAGCAGCGCCGTCGTCCGCGGCGTCGTCGATCTCCAGCCCTCGAGGAAGAAGAGGCGCCGGCAGAACCTGTTGTGGCCACGGGTGTACTTTTCATTGCAATTGAAGCACAGACCTTGACGGCGCCGTTCCGCCATTTCGTCTGGTGTTAGGCGCCGCTGGTTGCCCTCGCTGCGGCCCTGTTGGGCGGCCACCGGGGGAGCAGGGAGCGTCAGCTGCTGCTGCGGAGGTGCGGGCAGCGCTGGTCGGACCGCTGGGGCGGCAAGAAGGCCGCGCGAGGGTGGCCAAGGGGGAGGCGGCCCCTGCCGGTCGAGCTCCATCAACTCCACCTGGCGGGCGAGACTCATGGCGGCCGCCAGCGTCTCCGGGTTGTGGATGCGGACGGCGTGGCTGAGCGGCGGCAGGAGTCCGCCGGTGAAGATCTGGACACGTTGAATCTCATCAAGACGACCCGCGCGAGGCAGGAGGGCCTGGAAACGGTTGGAGTACTCCTCCACGGTCCCTGTACGCCGGCACTGGGTGAGCTCGAACAGCGGAGCCGAGCGAAGGGGCGGCCCGAAACGCAGGTTCAGGAGCTCCTTAAACCGCCCCCATGGCGGCGTGCCCTCGTCCTCCTGGAGCTGGTCGTACCAGAGCTGGGCGACATCCTCCAAGGCGTAGGAGGCCATCCACACGCGCTCCTCCGCCATGGTACGTTGTTGGCGAAAATAGGATTCGCACTTGTTGACGAAGAGCATCGGATCAGTCTTGCCGTCGTAGCGGGGAAACTCCAATTTCTGGAATTTCGGCGGGCGATCAAGATCGCGCGGCCCGTCCTGGCGACCGCCGGTGCCGCTGCCCGACGACGACACCGACTTCTCCTTCATGGCGGCCATGTCGGCCTTCAGGTCCTTCAATTCCGTGGTGACGGACTTCAGCATCTGGACCACATCGGCGAGGGACGGCTCGCTCATGGTTGCTGGCTGGGGCGCGGACGTGGGGAAGGGCGGCGGCGACGGTGGCGGGCTAGGATTTTGGGCAGGCTGTGGAAGACTGGGTGGAGCGGGTGGGAGAGGATCGGCGAGACCGTGATACCAGGTTGTCAAGGGCGTCAAGCCCTTGGCTGGCCGAACCGCGGCTACGTAGTTCGTAGCCGTCGGCCGTCTTCTCCGGTGAGGTTACACCCCTCTACCGTAGGCTTAGTTGAGAGACAGAGAGGATTAAGGATAATGATCTTCTTTTTCTTCATTGTCTTTCGGAATTACATATAAATAGCCAATCAGCCAACTAATCTTGGAAACAAACTAATCTTTGCAAACTAAGGAAACCAACTCCTAAAATCAAGGCCAGCCCTTAGCCACTCGATCTGGCCTGGCTGTTGGGCGCGCCTCCGCTCGCTGCTGCCGCGCGCTCTGCGGCTCGCCTGATGTCTCGGGCCCGCCGCTGACGTGTGTACGTGCGGCCCCACATGACATCTTTGGTTTCCTTTGCAACAAAATATGTAGTTGGTGACTACATCAATCAGACAAAAATCCCAAACATTAAGGAAAATCTGCAACTGCATAATCTACAGAAGTCTGTATAAGTCGGTAATGTTCACAATGGTAACAATGAAACAATATGCATATGGTTACTCCATTACCTATCTTAGCCATCAATGATGCCAGGCCAACCGTCTTCAAGCTGATTGTTTTACCCCCTGTATTTGGGCCAGTTAAGACCAAGACAGTAGTTTCTTCAGCAATCATAAAATCTACTGGTACTGGCTGGTCTTTCTCCAGTTGGGAAACCTGAAAACGGGCGCACAAATTATGCAATGAAATTAATAGCAATCATCAGTAATACCAAACAAAAACTAACCCTAAGTTTCATGGAATCAAGGTCTGACGCCAATTGATCTTCTTCTGCAATATCTTGCCCATATATCCTCCTCCTCGGGATCTCCTACAACATGGAAGTAAAATCACTACTGATTGACAAACAGCAAATGAAACCATTTTATACTCAAGGGTATATTTAGAAGTAAATAGATGTATCGTCGATTTCAACCAATATCCTTTTTGCAGAATTTTGTTATGAAAAAATTTACATGAAGCCAGATAAACTCACTGCTGTGGCACTTGCAACATCCCTTTTGGCACGATGGATATTTTCCTGATGCCGCTGAAAGTAGTGGATGATATGCATTTGGCATGTACAGTTTCCATGCCTTCTTAGGAAGTTGAGCTGAGGACATTTGTTCGACAGGTCCACCTGTAGTACTAGTGACTGTTTCATTCTCAAAGTTTGGCAAATACAGGTCAGGAAATGTTCCATTATATGCTACACTGTATTTTGCACGAGCTGCGATCTGTAAAGCAAGTGGTGAAAATAATGAGTCAAAGAAACTTAGGAAAACATGGTCAGAAATGCCATCCCACGGTTTCCAAAACTAAATAGTAACTCAAATAATTTTATAGAGTGCAAAATCCATGGTTTAGACATTTCTAGTTTTGAACAGTATTTTTCAAGAAAAGTAGAATTGACCCGGCCCTCAAGACCCAGATTTGAGCTGAGCAGATTTCAGATTCCTTAGTAGCTTACACTATGAAGTTTGACAGTCTGTAACGCCAACTCTACCATTTAGGTGGACTGTGAACTCGGCAACTAGCCTTTCCAATCACAGATAAGTGACATTTTGTTGTTGTCTGACATTAGCCACTACTTTTAGTTATAATATATCAATAACAACAACAACAACAACAACAACAAAGCTTTAAAGTCCCAAACAAGTTGGGGTAGGCTAGAGTTGAAACCTAGCAGAAGCAATCAAGGTTCAGGCACGTGAATAGCTGTTTTCCAAGCACTCCTATCTAAGGCTAAGTCTTTGGGTAGTTATAATATATCAATAAAAATAGCAAATGTATATCTTTATGAAACTATCTTTCAATAAACATCTACTTATATCACTTCAAAACATTAAAACTTGTAATCAAAGTTTGGAAAGATTGACTTAAGACAACCCGAAAACATCATTTATTTCTGCCTGGAGGGAGTACATGATAGCAGATAATGGTACATAATTTTCTGCCAGACATACAGTTTTACTTAAATGACTAGATCGATCAGTCTTTATGCTTCTCATCCTGCTGCCTCGGCCTGGCTATGAATTCTAGCACGGGTTTGGTAAGGATATTTCCATGCTAGGAAGTAAGAAATGCATCATTACTCATTAGTCAAGAATAAGAATTATGAAAACCTTTCACTGGGTGCCTGTAAACCGATACACAACTGTCAACTAATGGCAGCACATAAGAACGAAAATAAATCAGTGGTCTGTTCGTGCAAAGAGTTTGATGTTATCTCAATAATACAAAATGACCATCAGAAACAAGTATAGAACTCAGGAAATTATAACTGCAAGCATTTAAGTACTGCAATTTAATCATAGAAATTTTTATGTTCATACAAATGTGCATAGTTCCTTGTCAATTTTTTCACTGAATACTTCAGAACATGAAGTATTAAGATCCATACAAAATAATGATTTAGAACAAACCTTATCGAGTTTAATTGCTTCCTGAAGCAAATTCTGGATGCTATCAAGATCAAGAAGAATCTGCACACGAAAGATAGAAAGTGAACATAAGAGAACAACAACTTATAAAATCAAATAGGCCATCTTTCACAACCTTATCAGTAAGTTTTTATAAGACATCCAGTTCAGCTTTAGCCACTAGTGCTCTAGATTCCTGCAACTCATCGTTCAACGGAACAGCAGCAATTGGTTCTATCGTGCTTCCAGCATCTGACCCGCTATAGTACATATATGAATCTTCATTAAAAATGTATTCTTGAATTACCAAATTAAAATAAAATTATTCCTTTTACACACAGGTTGCAAATTGTTATATATTTTTGGGGTTTGGGACCACATGATTCTTCTGCCAAAAAAATATCATTCATGCAAATGTTATTACTGACAAGCATTCAAGCAGACAAATGAGTGCTAAATGATATAGAAATTGTGGCAGAACCGTCCAAAATAACACACTTAAGGAGGTACTTGTCTTCCACTAGACCCTAAGCATCCGAAGGTGAGCTACATCAGGCAGTTCCGTTGGACACACCCCATGGGAGAACCCGAAAATCCACATTTTTCCATCAGGATCACAAATGAGAGAATAAAGCTTACAAAATTTTAGCCATTTCCTACATCACTTTTCATACAACATCAGAGTATAATATTTATTGTTTATAACAGCGAAATATAATCATGTCATCAGAGTCTCAGCGGAAATAAAATCATCTAATGACAAGTTAAACATTAACATGATGATCCGTTATATATATTATAGCAGGTTATAAGTTTTTTTTTTCATTGTAAAACATTTGGGTGAAAGTTTCAATTAAACTCTACGTCCGCAACGTTAAGGAAATCCTCGCTGAGCCCACCAGGAGGTTTCTACACGCAAATGTCAGCTCCACATGTTCCTGTAGGGTAGAACAAACCCTGAGTACTCAATTGTACTCTACAAGACTTACCCGTCAGGAGGAAAGAAAAGACTCCAAGGATATGCAAGGCTATCTGGCTTGTGGGTTTATTGCATCTGCAGGGGCATTATTAAACGTGCGTCCTTATATTCGATTTTATTAACAGTCATCATTAGTTCATTAATTAACCATTCTGTGTAAGCACCTATGCTACTTTCAAGCAGGTGGTAAGCAATCAGAACCAGTTTTCCATCTCTCATATTCCAGTTCTTACTACGGTGCTAGATTATAGACAAGTCGTACCGGATTACTCGACGATTCACGAATCAATGTGCACAGCTGGGTACTCCGAAACACACGCCATGCTTGTACCCAAGCACAAACAGGACCAACCCACCACTCTCCTATCAAGGGGTCCAGGTCCCCGTCCAAACTTAAGACTCTAAGCCCCCACACCTGAGTCCCGAACTCAGTGTGGTGCTTAGACCTCCACCATCCCCGCCTCCAATCAGTCGGTCCGGAAAGAACCGGAACCTACGACAAGAGAGCAACGAGTCTTCCCTGCTCCCATAAACAAGTATATGCTCAAGATAATAAGTCTATGACCCGACTAAAATCCAATGCAACGGACGGTCCTTAACCGACACAGGCGGAACAAGCGCAATCCGAGCCTCGCTCGAATGCCAAACCAAGTCCAGATCCAAGTACCATTCCGTCCGGTCTCCAATTATCATTCATATATTTTCTATGTGACAGTAATATAACAACAACAATAATATCTTTCCTATCTCTCGCGAGTGATAGACAATCACTCGACTTCTACCAGAGTTCTGTAGCATAGCAATATACACGATCCTGTCATACTAGTAAAACTCATAGAATAAAGACATATATATATGCAAGTGGGTTTCATTCAACTCCTTAAACTTAATGCACAAGCATAAAATAAAATACAGAATAATAGAGGTTATGCACCGGGACTTGCCTGGGTAAGATATAACTAAAAGTTAGCATTCCATCGTGGTGGCATGATCCTCCGGACCATCCTTTCGATACTCCAGATGACTCCATGATCCATCATTGTTCCTATTAGGGTATATGTGGATGAAATGTAGAGACGTAATTAACCAACTGCAACCGTAACTCGTAAAATACGATTTACGCCTCTCGAGCTAGTTCTAACGATGACCGTACTTAGGCTATGTATCCACGTTGCCGAACCAGACGTTATTTCCCAATGATTGTTTTAGTTATACAAACCCAAGTTGTTTCTTTATTTCATTCAATCGATTTAATATCTATTCGAAATATGGCATCATTATCTATCTAACAAACTAATTACTCTGGAGCTAAAAAATTACAGTGAGCAGATAATAATATTAGGAATTTACTGTAAAATTTTCAAAGTCAACACTATCACCATTTTCTCACAAAAATTCCTACAAGTTTAGGTCTTATTAAAACTAAGCAATTTAAATTAATTATGGCAACCCTAAAAAAATAATACAAAATATATGAACAAAATACACTAACAGGTAGATCATGATTTTAGGAATCTAACAAAATTAGTTTCGTAATTTTTGGACACTTACACAAATTTATATTGATTTTTACAAGTTTGCCTCAGAATATATTTAAAAAAATGCTTTAGAAAACGAAAAGGGCTGGTGGCAACCAAATTGGCCCAGCAGCCCAACGCAGTCCGCGCGGGCGCAACCGCTCGCCAGCAGGCTGGCCCGCTGCGCGAGCGCGCCGGCATGTTTTGCAAACGAGTCCCTTTGTTTTGGGATAATCAGCGTCGCCACGAAACACTATTGAAGCAGACTCGAACTTTGCATCAAGCACCCTAGATTAAATCGCCTCCTCAACTAGGGGGTCCCTGGTGCCACCGCGCACGACGGCACGACCACGGCCGGCACTGCACACCTACGCCAGTCAGCGGAGCGAGGCACCGGCTAACTGAGCAAGCCGACGAGCATCGCGGGGACAAGCCGGACTCCTAGATGGCGGTTGGGATATAGACAATGACCCTAGCGCTCTGTCCGTGCTGCCGGACCACCCGCCATGGCGGTACGAGCATTCCAGCGACCTAGGATACTAACGGGGAGGTAGAGACGGAGGGAAAGCAGCAGTAGCTCACCGCGGTACGCGCTGCGGTGGCGGTGGAGGCAGAGGAGGGCTGAGGTGACCTGGCCACATGCGCGTGAGCACGATGGCGGCGCTCCGAGGCAGACAGCGCATCACCACGCCACCGACGAGCGTCCTGGCCAAAAGAAGCCGAGCACCAGCCCTAGGGGGTCAAGACAAGCTCCGAAACGCCGTCAATTGATCCTTTACCGTTGGGTTTGGGGCTTACCCCCAAATCATGCTCTGTTCGAGGTGAGATGACCGGCAGTTCGAAAATTCCCAAACCCGGCCGACCAGAGAGGATTGAGGGGCTCGAGCGGGTAAACTGGCTAGCCTACCTCCAATCCTAGCTACAGGAACACTGAATCGAAGTGGGATATCACGAACCGCGCGCGCAGGCTTATGCCACGGTGCGCTCCGTCGACGGCAAGACGGACGAGGCAGCGGGCTCACGGCTCGGACAACCTCGACCAAGGTTGCGATAAATGAGCAGAAACACCCACACGGTAAGGCCCCGAGGGAGCGTGCCATGAGGTGCCGAGATGGGACCGCTTGGCCTTGGTCGAGAGCGGGCGGCGGTAGCGGAACAGCGAGCGCACGGGAAGAGCATTGACACCACGACAAAGGCAGTAGCTCGACGAGACAGCGGAGGGTGGCAGCTACTTCGGGGTAAGTGGCTCGTGCGGTGAGAAAACCGCCACGTCGCCGTGACAGCGGCCGCTGCGGTGTTGGCCCGGCCCGACATGCGGCCAACCACAACAGGGTCGGCCAACGACAGTGACCACGGCCAGGGCAGCCAACGGCAACGGCGCGCCCGTGTGGCGACTGCGGGGCAACGGGAAAGGCGGGCACGGCACACGCGTGCGGTGCGCCCGAACGCGACGGCATAACGTCGTGGACGCGGTGACCGCGGCCACAGGGCTGAACGGCCGAAACCAGTGTCGTGCACGCTTTTTAAAGCTAAACAAAAACAGTAATTGTCTCGTCTACGGTTCAACCACTTATGCTAGTTCAAAGCCAACACTACCCGGTCCCTAACATGCAATGTTTACAAGTCGTCCGATTAATCGCGATTAGTCGGTCTGGTCGGTACCATGACCTCGATTAGAGACTTCGACTCGATTAGCTCGACTAGAAACCTGGTCGTCCGACTAGTCGACGACTAATCACGATTAGTTGTCCGACCAGAGGGCTGCACGACCAGGCTGGGCACTGCCTTCTTTGGGCTTGCCTGACTGAGCTTCCAGGTGAGTAGTTGGGCTGCCAATTTGGCCCACTAAGGTCTGTAATATATATACAAGAGGATGCTGCTCTGCTCTTTCTCTCTTCTCATCTCCTGGCTGCTGCTGCTCTCGTCTCCTCTCCTGGCTGCTGCTGCTCTCCTCTCCTGGCTGCTGCTGCTCTCTTCTCCTCTCCTCTCCTGGCTGCTACTGCTCTCTTCTCTCCTGGCTGCTGCTGCTCTGCTCTTTCTCTCTTCTCTCCTGTGCGTGACGGCTGCTGCTCCACGCGCCTCCAGTCTTCCTCGTGCGCCTCCAGTCGCCGTTCTTCGTGATGAGCTGCTCCGACGACGGTATGTGCCTTTCCCCTCTCCATCTTCTTCCCTCCTCCCCCATCCCTCACTTTGCAGCCTCTCTGGCTCTCTGCTAAACTGCTAGGTTGCTTGCTGTGATGTACTGTTGTCCCTCTGCTATTCTCTGGCTCTCCATCGTCCATCCTAAGAAGTTGTTCTTCTGCAGAATGTGGACCGACGATGTGCAAATGTGGAAGTGTACATGCCTCCGCCTGACCTTGAAGGAGGTGTTCCAGATTCATCAGTTGCCTGTGCAATGCGAGGAGACCGCGACTCGAACCCGGGACCTTCCAGTCACAGGCGGTAAGACTCTACCGCTTGCACCAGGCCCGCCCTTCTAAGGCCATAAAAATAGGACGTAAAAATAATAGTCAGGATAAGTTATAAAGAACCATAAGAAAAGAAAACCACAAAAGACAATGGGTATGAGTTACAGCGAACAAATGACATACTTAGTAGACGCCTAGACCAACTAATAACAATATATGATTCCTAAAGTCACTTCAGTTCGAACATCCATACATGCAGTTTTGATAAATTGAAATTGAAGAATGAGTAAGCATGTGTGAATGCTCTGGATTAATCTTAGGATGCCACATCAATTGATCGCAAGGAATTTCAAATATGGATGACAGCCAAATTTCATGTTTAACCCTCTATTAATTTAATAAACAGAATTGAGGTATTGCTCAGATAAGGCATTCATAAATTTGCGAATGAAATGCTAGCATAACATCACTGGAAGGAAATAGAATTAAAAATAGGGTGCAAAAACCAAACTGCAGTATCTTTAACAGAGCCATCATCATCAACGATATCTTGTATGGATTTCACTAGTGACTTGTTAATGACAGCATCTAAAATCTGCAGTTCAGAACAAGTAGATTCAGCATAGTGCACTGTCATGAATGTTTTTTGAACGAAATTAAATAATAAGAGATGAAAAAAGATGCTAGATAGCCAAAAAAAAAGATGCACTTACTGTTTCTGTAAGTGTCGTTAATCGACTACGTGAGCCTTCATCCAGCTTTATGGCAGCTTTAATATTTACTTGCAATGATTCAACAAACAGCATCAAGCTACCGACTGCCATTGCTTCCAGGCCTTTTATCACGGCGCCCCCAGAGACACAATGTATTGCTGACTCTATCTTCAGGTCAACATACAAACAAAAGAATCAATAGTATGTTTGTGCCTAAGTATGTAAAGCAAAATGTATTGTGCCCAAGTATGTAAAGCAAAATGTATTGCTAAGAACAGTGCCATAAAAATGTCATCATTAACAATTAAGATCGAGACCACAAATAGATTCAGAAACATGTGGGTTATTTTCCATGCATTTCATACTAAATTTTATTTTATATTGGCATATCATGGCTACAGTAGTACATTAATTTCTTGAAAAGTAAAACCATGTAGTATCTAAACCAATACAGAATGAACTTGTGTCTGGGTTACAGAACTTAACTAGTACAAGACACAGAGAAATGGCGCATAGGGAGCAGTTAAGTAGTTACTTCTACTGATCTCTAAGGTTCCAAACAGGGTTAAGAAGCAATACACAATTTGATTAATGAATTCTATGATAGTATACTGCCAAACCGCAAATATTTCAAGCAGCCTGAGTCCTCACCGCAACTGTATCCAACCCCGAGAAATCCATCGCCCCACCAGCGTTGTCAAGCAACCACACGGCCGCCTCCGTCTCGTGGAGCAGCCTCTGGCTCTGCTCATAGCTCACAGCTTCCACCTCCCACAGTTGTTTCTGCACCCGCATACCAAACCATACAAGTATACAACGCCTGGCATCAGAGATTAACCCCTTCGTCGGTACTCCGGCAACGAGAAATGACATCCTGGGAGATCGGAGCGCGATACCTTTGTGGCGTTGCGGCCGTGGGCAGTGCCGGCGAAGGAGGCGACGGCGTCGCAGACCTTGCCCCATTCGAGGAGGCGGAGGCTGCGGGCAGACGGCGAGAGCGAGGAGGCGGCGGCGAGGAAGCGGACGCGGAGGCGGAGTAGGCGACGCGGATGGGGTCGGACGGCGGGGACGGACGTGGGTAGGAGAGGTGAGGTGAGGACGGCGATGGAGAGGCGAAGCATCAGGAAGAGGCTGCGACCTGCGAGTGATGGGTGAAAATGGTGCGATTTATTTTTGGATTGAAGAAGCCAAGCGGGGTTGCCCGGCGTTTTTGGATAGAATGGCTGCAGGCGGGCGGATGGAGATGAACGACTCGCTTCTCCGCCTTCCAGTTCCAGGTAGTAATCACGAATTCACAATCAATGCGAATGAATCGTAGTAGAAAATGGGCCAAACTGAGCCGTGACCAAAATTCGGATGGGCCAAAGTGGTTTGGGCCGGCACAGTGACACTAGTCATCCGAGCTGACACGGCAAGAAACTCAGGCGGCCGGTTACTATCCCCACCCCGGCATCGGCCGTCCTCTCAAACTGATTCTAATTGAAGCGCCGGGGGCCGCCGCGCCGGCAAGCAGTTGGCTCTCCCTATTCTTCTCCCCAACCCCAAACGCCGCGGCGATAGCAACCATGGCCACGCCTCCTCCGCCGAAACTCCTGTGCGGCCGCTCGCTGCTGGATCTGTCTGACGACATCATCCCTGAGATCCTCCTCCGCCTCCCGCCGCACGACCCTAGGCGCCTCGTTCGCTGCTCGGCCGTCTGCAAGCCCTGGGAGGACCCTTCCTCGTCGCATTCGTGGACACCGACGACGATGGGAGGACGTACGCCCGCGTCTACTCCTCGGAGACCGGAGCCTGGAGCGACGCGACCTACGCTCAACACCCCAATGACCTCGCGGACATGGACATGATGCATCCCGTCGCGCTTGTGGGAAATAGGATCTACTTCCCCGCTGCAGAGAGCAAGACCATCGTGGAGTACGACTTGGGTCGCCGGAAACTCGCATTTGTCGACCCGCCGTTAGCGCACCAAGGTCACGGTATCCTCATGCCGGCAATGGGCGGTGGTCTGGGGTTCGCCAGCGTGCGGGGGTCCCGCCTCTACGTGTGGTCGAGAGAGACCGGTTCTGACAGAACTGCGGCGGCATGGACGCAGAGCAGGGTCTTGGAACTCAACACACTGCCCGATCGCGAGACTCGTGTCCCCTTGAACCAACCAACTGCGCTTGGCTTCACGGAGATCTTGATGGAGGAAGATATGACTGCGGTTGGCTTCGCGGAGGTCCTCGGCGTCATCTTCGTCAGGACAAGCGCTGGCATCTTCGCGATTAACCTGGAGTCAGGCCAAGTCAAGAAGATGTCCAGCAGAAGGCCCGACGTTGTCATTCCTTACATGAGCTTCTATACTCCAGGTAATTTCTAGTAGCCCTGTACAGCATTCTTGCTTAGTTGTGATTTTCAGCAATTTGTCACAAAAAAACTGTGGATGACTGGATACTCAAGAGAATCGAGGTTATGAATGCAGAATGCTATCAAAGTCAGTGTCTAACTTACATAGTACTTGAAACTAGCTAGATACTGTTGATCCAATTTTTTCCTGTACAGCTGTACTCTCCTCTATGGCCAATCCCAAGCACACGCCACACAAGAACCCAATCACATTTTTTTTTTTGAAATAGCACGACTCAGTTTGTTAGAATCTGAGCTATGGCATGGTTATGAGTTTATCAATTGTGTCTTTTCAGATCATGCTACGGGCTCACCACCAGTACCATGATGAGAACACTGGGATCCGTTCATTCCATGATGATGAACCTTCTGTTGGTGCATTGGCTTATGGCAGACATGATGCTTGAAGTGCTTTGTTTTTAGTTGAGTATGAGCAAGCAAAGAGTTAGTGATCATGGTCAATTAGTTGTCTCCATTCCTGTTGAATCCTTAGGATCGTGGATTGAAATCTGTGTCAGGTTAACATTCCGGTTTTTAAAATTCTTTGCATATGCTTGGTAAGTGAACTTGTGGAACTGATATATAGATGAATCCACCCTTTTTCCTGCAGTAAACATCTGCCGTTTTCTATACAATCATGAATGATGCTATATATGCGAATGTATCCATCGTGACTTGACTGATGTTTCGTGACCACACAACTTGTATTGTATCTGCATTTGTCAAGTTATCAAGCACATGTGCAGCTTACTTCCTAAAACTTATACATATGCTGCAGCATACATCACATATATATATTACTGAAAGATATATATTACACAAAAGACATTACCTAGCCAATTTCATGAATAACAGCTGTACAGGAAAAATCGTTACTGACTATGTTACTGATATTGTTGAAGAAAACTTATATATATTACTGGAAATACATCAGCAACATATATACCAGCAACATTTGAAGACTCGTTACTGATGTGAGTCTTCTTCAGTAGTATGTTGCTGGTATATACAGTATGTACCCAGTCGCGAATTTATGATGGCTGACTTCTATTTTGCTACATTCTGCATTGCTGCCAAACAAGCATGCCCTTCTGGTAACTCGTATGCTGCTGGCATGGCCTTTGATTCTAAATTCAGAAAGTGAGTAAAAGGATATATACTTTTCATATGTTTTGTAGCATATATATATATACGTCTGAAATAACCCTGTTTGAATATAGGTCAACTTGGACAGGGCTTTGCCCCTGAAAATAAAGTCACATATACGGTGCTGATGAATCATTATGCTCATATATGGTATAATGGTATATATGAAGTGGATATAACACTGTTAAGTCATTCTTATAGATAAAAATGCATTCATTCATACCAATATATAATGAGCGTACTATATGGGGAAAAACATATACTATTGCAATAAAAGGGCAGCAACAATGCACCAGTTAGTTCCTCATCTGTGATGAGCAACGAGGAGAATTCAGACAACAATCAACAGTGGAATTACAGGCTTATAGCAATCACATAAACAATTGACACGGCGATTGATATGGAAAACCAAAAAAAAAACTTGGGTTTAATTCACATCTTTCTGTACTGTCAGCAAAATCAACAGTTGTCTTTGGCTAATAATCGCCCTGTTCGCTTGGCTTATAAGCCGTACTTTTTCAGCCAACGAACAATATTTTTCTCTCACAACAAATCAGTCAACAGTACTTTCAGTCATGGCTTATCAGCCAAGCGAACAGGACAAATATGCGCTCAGTAGAATCAGCAGAATTCAGACAACAATCAACAGTTGTCTTTGGCTAATAATATGCGCTCAGCAGAACCCAAGAGGCTATTTGGGTTTAATTCACATCTTTCTGTACTGGCCAGAAATGCAGATGCTCGGAGACCTTCTCTTCTCTGGCCTGCTGGAAGGTGAGAAGGGATTTGATTTCGATGGAGCATTGGAGCTAGAGGAAAAGTGGAGAGCCCTGATCGAAACGTTGGCAGTCAGCACCCACCGGCCCCGTTCGCTTCGCTGAAAAAACAAACTGAAATACTGTTCCGGCTGATTTATTGTGAGAGAAAAACACTCTTCCAGCTAAAAAGGTAAGTCAAAAAGTATAGATTATAAGACAAGCGAACAGAACCACTGGGGCGTTGGAGACCTGGACTCCTGGAGTGGCTTGTTTTATGAAACACTGAACGTGGGATGATAGAATAGAAGTATGCTCTATTGCCTAGAATCCATTGTTTTCGGGAGGTGATCTGGCATTCTGGCTCTCTCTGAAAAGCATGGGCATTGCTACCACCGCTTCCTGGTGGGCCCCATGGGTCGAGTTCTCTCAATTATAGATGTCACAAATGTACCCGTCAGGTGTTGCTAAAAAAAATGTACCCGTCAGGCCGTCAGCTGCTGAAATCTCTCAGTAAACATCTGAACTTTAAAGAAACGGTTTTCTTCAATGTTTCTCATTAAGTGTGTACGTTACAAGATCTACAACACACTTGGATCTCCTACAACTAAAAAAGAAGAAAGTGTGGACATCATTTTGGTGCGACAATTGCCTTGGTTCGTCCGTCTGCCACCACGTGCGATCGACACCACCTCCCCACGCTGTCCAACGGGTGAGCGAGAAAAGGAAAGGCGCGATAGAAAAAAAAACTGTCATCCCTGCGATCCCCGACTGCTTTGAAGGAAATAAATCGATCACCTAAGGCCACATGCATGGAAGGAAACAATAATCATGTATGAAAGGAAAAACAATAATCATGCATGAAACAATAATCATGCATGGAAGGAAATAATAATCATGCATGAAAGGAACACATCAGTGGTGCCAAATAAAAGATGTGCATGTTATACATGGTGAGACTGGTGAACCTTCTTTAATTTCTTAAACGAATATTCCCACCATTAGTACATAGGTCCATTCCCCTGCGTTTTTCGTGCTCCCATTAGCATATAATATGAAAGTATTGTTGTGTTCATCACCACTCCAGTTGACTACTCCCATTAGCATATACTTTCTCTACCCCAAAATATAAGTCGTTATAGGATGCATGCAAGTCAAACTTTCTCAACTTTAACTAGGTTTGTAAAAAATACGTACAACATTTATATCTCCAAATAAGTTTATTATGAAAATATATTCAATGTTCTATATAATGATACTAATTATGTATTATAAATATTAATATTCTTTTATATATAATTGATCGAAGTTAAAAAAAAAGTTAACTTCTCGAGAAGCGAGAATGAATTCTATTTTGGGACAGAGGGAGTATATGAAAGCAGCGTTGAAAATATTTTAACAATCAAGTTTGTCTATGTATGATTGGTAAGCTTAGACATCATAATGACATCAGAAAATTCAACTCTCATGGACACCCTCATAGATTAGTGCAAAGCATCCCAATCCTACAACATACACAAATGATAACCTTAAAGTTATGATATTTTCAAAGGATGGACAATAAAGACCATCTTAGACGTTTTAGCATTAGAGTATATATGTGCAGACACATAGGCATGGTGGTGCAAGTGAGCAGCCAGCAGGAGTCGAGAGTCAGGGGTGTTTGGATCCTAGGACTAAACTTTAGTCCCTGTCACATTGAATTTTTAGATATCAATAAAGAGGACTAAACATGAGCTAATTATAAAACTAATTACATAAGTTGTGGCTAATTCGCTTGCTAGCGCCGTGTACAGGATGGTATGGAGATGTGGTGGAACTTATTCGTAGATTTGTTGGCGCACGAAAAAAATGAATATCGGAAATCTCTTCCTGCCGGTATAAAAAATTATCTTAGCCGCATCATGGAAAGATCTACACAATAGAGTTTGTGAGCCGCGACGCCACGCTCTCTGTAGCTTTTTGGATTAAATGTCACTTTAACGTCGGTCATATATTTTTGCAGTATTGTTATCTTATCGTGCGATCCGTGTGTTTTTAGTACAAAAGTTTAGCTGTCCCGTAGCAACGCACGGGCACGAACCTATTTGCATATATACTCGAATCTGTGTGTACATGATTATATAGAGATGCAGCGAAACTTATTCATGGATTTATTGGCGCATGAAAGAAATAGATATCATAGAATTCTTTTTGCCGATATAAAATATTATTTTAGCCGTATCACGAAAAAGTCTATACAGTAGAGTTTGTGAGCCTGCGACGTCGCGCTCTCCGTGACTGTGTTAATTTCACGAACTTTGCTTTTTGAATTAAATGTCACTTTGACGTCGGTATTTAATTTAACAGTATTGTTATCTTATCGTACGATCCGTGTGTTTTTAGTACAAAAAATTTAGTTGTTCCGTAGCAACGTACGGACACGCTACCTGGTTAAAAAAAACTTCATTAACGTTTGCAAGTTACAAAGAAAAATAATGTTCCTATATAAGGAGCTCTCCTATAAGTACCCTCTGTGGCTCTGTCTCACCTTGATCCTCCAAAGCAAATAAAAGATTTGCATGGCAACACCATGCATGCCTCACGCACGCGTATGATTGTGCGCCGTGGCTCTCCTGCTCTCGCCGGCGTCATCAGCCGATCCGGAATCGCTCGGCGCAGCCATCGGTGGCGACAGTTGGCCTGCGGAATCACCAGCTGAGGCGGCGACGGGCGTGGCGGCGACACTGAAATGGACAGAAGACGACGTCGCTGACGGCATTGGGGTGCCACTGCCAGCGGGGAGGCAGGCGTTGAGGCCTCGCCGCCACCCTTCTTCCGCGCTCAGCCCTGACGCGAGGCGGGGCCTCGACCATGAGGCTCGCTGCGGTCCGCGCGTGTCGGTGGGGTGGGGCGTCTCCCCGTGGCCCGATTGGGACACACGCTGCCGTGGCGGCGCCACGCATGACGGTGACGCCGGCGCGCCGGCCGTAGCAGCAGACCTGCACGACTCTGACGTCAGCATGCTATGTACGCCCTCACGTTTGAATTTGAATACAACAAAGGGAAGGTGTCATTCATAAACAGTTTTAATTTTCTTTCGCAAAAAAAAAACAGTTTAAATTTGTTCGCGAATTGGCGACTGATAATAATGTTTAATCCAGCAACGATTCTCTAGCTTTGGGTGAGAATCGCAACCGTTTCTTGGTTCCAAACGGCCCCTAAAAATGTTTGTACTCGTCTTCCATGGAAGTATCGCCTGCCAACACATTTAAATAAGAGGAATATGAGAAAATAATATCTGCTAGTATTCGCAAAATGAAAAGAAAATATCTGCTAGCTTCTCCCGTTCTCCATGTCAACTAGGAGTAGTGCAGTACTACTGCAGTTCAGTTTTGCCGTTAGCTACCGGTTTCGCCCCACAGACGATACAGCTCAATCGAGATTCATGCTGTAGAGAGAGGGAAAAGGAAATCAATGGCTTATTAGATAGCCCGTGCGGCACGTGGGCTCGCGGGCCTGCCTTTTCCCCCGGGCCGATGGCGATCTGAAGCAGAAACGCCCAGCGCCCCTGTTCGGCTGTTTTGTTTTGAGCTGATAAGTTCAAACGAACGTGCCAGAAGCTAACAGATATTCCGGGGAACCTCACGATGTCCCCACCAACCTTGGCACGTCCGCGCGCAGCACCGCCATGGCTGAAGCTGAAGCGGACTAGCAGCCACCCCAGCCGTATTCCGGGGACGGGACCCCGCGCGTCGGCGTCGCCGTACGTCTCGCGCGCGATCGCTTGACGGCTAGACGCCACGCAAAATCTCCGCCAGCTCACGTTGGCTCGATTCGATCGGCGAATCAAAGGCGAGCAGCCGAGCGCCCTGGATCTCTATGCGATCCACGCAGAAAAGGGCTGGAGAGGCCAGCCGGCGTCGCGTTACGTATCCTGGGCTCCTGTCCAGAGACGACGTGCCGGTTGAGCCAGCCATACGTGCAGGCGGCCGCGCCCTTATCCTCCATTTCTCCTGCCCCTGGCCCTATATAATTCGATGCTAGCTGGCTCCACACCACTGAAGAGTCAGAAGATCGAGGCAGCAGTAAGAAACACACGTCGAAGTCGTCGTAGTTTTACGTGCTCCCATCCCGTCCGGTGCGCCATGGCACGCAGCAGCGCCTTGCCGTTGTTTCTTCTCGCGCTCTCGTGCTGGTCGTGGTTTGGCGCCGTCGTCACGGTGCGGCCGACCCCGAGCACCACCACAGCCGGCGGCGGCGGCGGCTTCATCACGTCGTGGTGCGCGGGGACGAACTACCCGGCCCTGTGCAACGCGACGCTGGCCCCGTACGCGGCGGAGGTCGGGGCCAGCCCGGCGCGCCTGTCGCTGGCCGCGCTGACTGTCACGCTGGACGGCGCGCGGAAGGCGACGGCCGCTATGAAGGCGATGGTGGCGGCGGGCGCGAGGAGCAGCCACCTTGACCTGGTGCCCGTGGCGGCCCAGGCGGCGGAGGACTGCGTAGGCATGCTCGAGGACGCCGTGGACCTGCTGCAGCAGTCGGTGGAGGCCATGGAGCGCCTCGGGAAGGAGGAGCCGAGCGGCGTCAGCGGACAGGGGCAGGCCGGGAGCGGCAGCAGGAGCGTCAGGTTCCAGGTGAACAGCGTGCAGACGTGGGCGAGCGCCGCGCTGACGAACGACGACATGTGCATTGAGGGGTTCAAGGGCCAGCCCGCCGTCGTGAGGGAGGCCGTGCGGGGGAACGTCGCCGGCGTCACGCACCTCACGGCCATCGCGCTCGCCATCATCAACGCCATGGCCAAGCAAATATAAGTTGATACGGTGTTTATGCACGTGTATAGCATGCATGTGGGATGCCTTGTGCATATGTACGTACGTATATACGTCTCTGTTTGTGCTGTTGTTGTACGTCTGAGATTAGAGTGGTAGTAGAAATGATCACATCTGATCCTGATTTGTTTAGAGCTGCAACGGAAGAATCACGGATTGAATGTGGTGCACCAGTGTCCGGACAGTGCAATGGAAGAATCATGATTAATTTGTTGTCATGCGTTGTTCTTCACTTTTCTAAGTACTGATGCGACGAGCAGACGAGCGTGTCAAATGAGATTAGAGTACTTTTGATATTCGCAACTGGTACTCTATCAGGAGATGTGTATGTACCACTCAAATCGCACAGGAATACACTCTGCTGTCAGTAGATCGATGATGAAAGATCAGCAGTACGTGGCTGCCCATTTTACTGGCTCGGGTCCTAGAAGTACTGCACAATGACTAGTACACTTTACACACGCCGAAGCCCTATCCAAACTTCCAAAGGCCAAGCACTTTACATACGCTCCATTAGCCTTTAGTTTTGCAAAGCGCATCAACCACTACAGACTTTTCATATCCAGTAAAAGGGAGGTAAAAAAAAGAGAGGAAACAAATAACCCATGATTGCAGTCAAAGTTGTACACCAGTTGTCGCTTCGTTACGAGACTATTGCACTTGGCCGATATTTAACTCGAAGTTTGTATCCTTTCTAAGGGGAACAAAGCTAAAATGTCATAGCATTCATGAAGCTCTCTTGGGAGGAGACATATTCTGCAGGAGTCTGGTAGTTGTAGCTATAACCACCATTTGCAGCAGGATACCTAACATGGTGGATGAACGCAGACCACAAGAGTTAGCAACAAATACTTTGACTATAACTTACAAGAGATTTAGCTATAACTTACCAAGAGCAACACGAACCACATCAAGCATTTCATAGCCTGTGATGGCCTCTGTGTTTTGCTTCATAACCTAGGCAACAACCAAATGCAAATAGCTGATGATATTCATACTCCCGAAAAGCTTGTTGTAATTATTACCTCAGAGCAAAAAAACTAATTCATACATCCCAGGAGGAATGGAAGCAAAAGAAAACAAAATGTAGCCTCAAATTGACCAAGACCTAAGATTAATTCGAGTTTATCTAACACTAGAATACTGGTACAAACATGATAGGTACTTTCAGGATGAAATCTGCCTGAGTTATTTGCTGGTGGAATTATTGAGATTAAGATACGTGTATGATGTTATACCTGTCAACTTCTTCAGCCATGTGGGCATGACAATGAAAGGGAATGATCTTTCGCACTGATCGAAATAATAATATCATCCATCCTTTTTCCTTGATCTATCTACAGATATTTTTCTTCTGCCGAACTTGTCAAATCTAATGTGATGCTTATGCTCTATCCTTACTCAATGTGGAGAATCCAGCTTCCACATAGCTGGATTATCCCAAAGATGAAGTTGGCCCTCAATTTGTCAGCCTTATATCTGGTGACATAGTTTTGGTAACATGGATTCACTACCAACACATTCAGCACCAGAGGTATTTTTGCTTTCTCTTTTGTGCTGATTTGATACCCGAATCATTTTTTTTGTTTTTTGTTTTTGAGTGTTATGCCAACAAAATGAAGCCACCACTTAATGCTCGATTAGTTTATTCAGCAGTATCATAAAGCCAGATCCAAAATTGAATGGAGTCATGGACAACTCTTACATTTTAATCTAACTTAGGCCCTGTTTGGTTCCTAGGGGATTTTTAGAATCTGGATTACAAAAAATCTCAAAATCCTATAATCTCATTGTAACGCCCCAGGCCCGGGAAAAACGGCTAAGATCCACTCTACCGAGGAATGGACCACGCCTGCTAATTAACTTCCTTACGCTTTCGTCCTCGCTTCGCGTAAAAGGTTCGAACCAAAGTTCTTTAGCTTTCCCAGGCCGAGACTTTTAAGCTGGTTCAACCCCCCTCCCAGTTCCGATCTGGGACTAAACTCGCGAAGCTACAGTACCGCGCGTGCTACAGTGACCAGAAACCCTGCGCGTCTACAGTAACCCCGGCCCAGCCCATCATCGGTCGGCCCAAGGCCCATTAGTGGGGTCTCACATACACCCACCCTTAACAACTCGACGTCCTCGTCGAGGGCCGAACCAACCTATCCAAACAGATACTCTCTTGGCCCACGTTATATTCCCAGCTCCTCGACCCAAGTGCTAACTTGTTCGAGCTCCCGAGCCATATATCCCATATTCTCAGCTCCCCGACCCAAGTGCCATGCTAGCCATGCGCAACCTGTCCGAGCTCCCGAGCCATACGTTCGTGAAACCGCGAGAGTTGGCTCTGATACCATTTGTAATGGCCCAGCCCGGAAAAAACGGCTAAGATCCACTCTACCGAGGAATGGACCACGCCTGCTAATTAACTTCCTTACGCTTTCGTCCTCGCTTCGCGTAAAAGGTTCGAACCAAAGTTCTTTAGCTTTCCCAGGCCGAGACTTTTAAGCTGGTTCAACCCCCCTCCCAGTTCCGATCTGGGACTAAACTCGCGAAGCTACAGTACCGCGCGTGCTACAGTGCCCAGAAACCCTGCGCGTCTACAGTAACCCCGGCCCAGCCCATCATCGGTCGGCCCAAGGCCCATTAGTGGGGTCTCACACTCATCCAAACAGACTAGATTCTAGTGGATTTTAACATACAGACACAGATACAATGAAACGCGCTAGTTTTTTTTTTTTTTTTATCCAGATTCTAAAAATCTCCTAGGAACCAAACAGGACCTTAAAAACAGACATGCTAGATAGTCCTGTGCACCTCTCGTTTAAGAAGATTCACATCAAGCCAAGCCCATGTTGCAATTGCATTGAACTTAGCATCAAACATTACCTATGCAGGCTGAAGGTTATTACTTTGTGTCTCATTCTTGCAAATGTACTCCTCCCCAGGTGGGACTTCAACTTGGGGTTATCTACCTCTAAAGATTCTACAAAAGGGTACCATTTGCAAAATTTCTACTGCATGTTTGGTTAGTTCACAATTGCACTACCCAATGCCCATCATGACTCTTGAGAATGATCACAATTCTGGTAAGTCATTAACTAACTCCATTGGCAGGACTAAGAACAATAAGACTATATAATTGCTGCTTAAGCTGCAATCTAAATGAAGTAACGATCTTAATAAGACAAGCTGTTTCATTTAAAAAATGACGAAGGTTGAACTCATGCTTTTAATTGGATAGCATCAGGAGGCAGAAAAATAATAAACTTGCAAGATATATATTTCCACGCTCATCACTTGCAAAACAGCAATATTCTGAATTTCATAATCCAAACCTTCAAGAACAACTCTGACCGGATAATGCACGTCACAGAGAATGCAACCGCAATTGATGACAAGCTTGTGTAAAGCCGAAGCAGCACTGCCATAGTCCGCCTACGCCCTGTGAATAACCAAATAACAACATCAGCTAAAATACAATCAATAATCCAACAAAGGATGATTGATATGTCATTGGAAAAAGGATATCCTTTGGGAAAAACATGAATGGGGGTGTTATTTCTTTAAAAGCCCGTATGGCAAAGGCATCTAGAGAAAATTTGAAGCTTATATGCGGAGATTGATATAATTTAATGGTTGGTTTGGAAGGCCCATAGTGAGGTAAGCTTTAAAGACTACCAGCTGATCCTAATAGAATGGTGTCAACTTTTACAGAAAAAAAAAAGAATGGTGTCAACAAAGAGAGCGAGATGATAGTATACCAGCTTGCTTGTTCTGGCAAACTACAGCAGAATGCTTAATCCATGGCAAGAGTATTGAAAAAAAAAAACCTCTCCTATCTTACTAATCAGCAACCAACAAGCGTGTCAATGAAAAATTAACTGACGTAGAATTTCATATTTCACTGCCCATGATATTCTAGTTGACACCTCTTCTTTTTATCAGTGTCAAGGATCCTTTTATTGAACTTAAGACTTGAACAGTTGTAAGCTCCTATTGCGGTTTTCTTCACTCGAGGCTCAAGATCTAGGTTGGCCTAGTTCTTTTTTGGTGGAAAAAATAAGTATATGGAACTGGCGGAACTGAGGTTAACACAGCAATATCACCTAATTCCCCCACCACTATAGCCAGGAATCCCGCAGCCACGGACAGCACGGCGAACTTGTTCACCGCCGCCCCCTTGGACAACGACAGCAACAGAAGCGCGCCTCCGGCCACTAGGTGCAGCGCCTGTAGGAGCAAACCACCACGAACACTAATCAGATCAACAACCGCCAACAACGGCAAGAGATGGAGGGGCGAGTCCAGGAGCCAAGCTTGCCGTCACCTGCACGAGGATGAGGCGAGTGAGGCGGGATCTGCCCTCGGCGACCCTCTGGTACCCTGCAAAATCGCGAGGTTGTGAGAGAAGCGTTGGAAGCGAGGCTTTGGGGGTCTGGGCGGTGGATGCTTACGGGATTCGACGACCATGCGGTAGGAAAAGTCTGAGCCATCCGTGCCCGACGGCCGGCCGGCGCCGTGCCGCTGCATCGCCGTGTCCGACGGTGAGGAGGCTGCTCCGTCAAGGGGAGAGACAGTTCGCAGAAGGGCGGCGCCCTAGTCTTCGTGTCAAGGCGAATACCGAAAGACGCCTTCTGACTGCAAACACGGAAACTGAGAACGCGAGCAGAAGACACTCGAACGCACAGGCACAGTAGCGCAGCCGCGCACACCAACAGTTGAGCGAGGGCTATGGAGGAAACCGGCGCCGCCGCCGCCGCCGCCGTTTGGGCATCTAATGCCGCCACGCCCGCCCCATCCGAGCCCACAGGATCCCCTGCTGATGCCGAAGCCTCCGCTGATCCTACCGCCGTCGGTGACGATGAGCACGACTCCAAGGAGGTCGTCCTGCGCAGGTACTTCCTCCAGGAGTGGGAGCTGGTCTCCGCGATCCTCCGCCGTATCGTCGCCGCCGGCGGCGTTGCCGAATCCGCCGATGTCCACAGGATCCGCTCTATCGTAAGCATTCTTATCCTCTCCCTATTTCCAAATGCTCCCTGCCGCTGAAGTGCTGAACCTTAGATCTCTGAGAGAGGAGTGTGTAGCTCTGAGAGCAACATTGACTTCTGTTTGGTTATTTTAAAGGATATAATCTGCTTTAGCGTCTGCTTTTAAATGCACAACAGCCAAATTCGAAGATATCATGTACAATTTCTTGCAACCTTTTAGTCGTCTAGGAGGCAGTTTAAACTGTTTGGTTGAGGTTAATCTGTGAATGCACATTTTATTGCTAGTATAAGATAGCAAAAGCTGAGCTGAGGTACAAATGACTTACATAAATCAATCCTATGTCCTAGAATGATATGTTGTTTAGGAATTACATTCTGCTTTCCCTGGTAAAAAATGGTTCTGGGAGAGAGTTATGACTGATCTATTACCACCTCTATAGATAAAGGTAAGAGGCAAAGTTCCACATGATGTGGAAACTATTAGCATTAGGAAAACAACTGATATATTTGGATAATACCCAGACATCCTATTTCTGACTTTAAGTGTAAAGAGTTATACTCCCTCTGTTCCAAATGTAAGGTGTTTTAAGTTTTTCTAAGTCAAACATCTTCAAGTTTGACCAAATTTATAGAAAAACATAGAAACTGTCCAGCACCAAGCAAATATACTATAGAAAAATCAATGCTGGATTTAATGAAACTAATTTGGTTTTGTAGATTTTGCTACGTTTTTTCTATAAACTTTGTCAAACTTGAAGATGTTTGACTTGGAACAGAACCAAAACACCTTACATTTTGGAACGGAGGGATTATTTTATTTTATTTGGTTCGCAGATGAATGATATATTAGACATCAACATGGTCCCCTGAGTGCAACTTTGGCCACTACTTTCAGTAATATTATGTTTGTAAAACATAGTAAAGTTGTGCTATTATGAAAGCACTTTTAAGAAAAATCTGTACGTATTATTTTCATATATCCAGTGTTAATATTTGTAGAGCATCAATCTTTGAACTGACTTTTTTAAGTGAACGATTGAAATGACTTTATGCCAAAACTATCATGCTTAAGAGCTTGCATGATAAATGTTATCTTTTTCTGTTGAGCAATAGATGGACAAATATCAAGAAGAGGGTCAGCTACTAGAGCCATACTTGGAGAACATTGTCTCGCCACTTATGTCGTTGGTTCGGTCAAAGACAATGGAACTTGGTGCTGGTACTGATGAACTCCTTGACATTATCAAGCCTCTGTGTATCATCATCTACACCCTTGTCACTGTGTGCGGGTACAAGAGCGTCATCAGATTCTTCCCTCACCAGGTTTCAGATCTTGAGCTTGCAGTTGCTCTCCTTGAGAAGTGTCATACAATGAGTTCGGCCACTGCTCTTAGGCAGGAGAGCACAGGAGAAATGGAGACTAAATGTGTTGTTCTATTGTGGCTTTATATACTGGTCCTGATCCCATTTGACATATCCACTGTGGATACAAGCATTGCTACTGCTGATAACGTGGATGGGCCTGAGGTCGTTCCACTGGTGACAAGAATATTGGACATCTGTAAGGATTATCTCTCCAGTTCTGGTCCAATGAGAAGGATGTCAGGATTATTGCTTGCAAGGCTCTTGACTCGTCCTGACATGGCAAAGGCTTTCAGCAGGTGATTCTTACAATTATTTTTGTACAACTCACATTCATATATTTTTCAAATTGCTGTAGTAACTGTACCTTCAAAGGTATCCTATCACTGAAGGATTACCATTATCACTAAAACAAAGATTTATTGAACATCAATATTAAGGAAAAAGTCTATATAACCCCCCCAACTATTCAGTGTGGACTACTTTACCCCCCAAACTATAAAACCGGATTTTCTACCCCCTGAACTTTCCAAAACCGGTCAAATAACCCCCCCAAGTGGTTTTGGACGGTGGTTTGCTACAGTGACGGTGGTTTTGTCTTTTTCTTTTTTATTTATTTCTGCTGAATCTTTGAAAAATCATAGTAAATCACAGAAAAATCATAAAATGAAAAATCCAATTTTGTTGGACTCCACATGAGTAGATCTACACAGTGAACATATAATATGGTATGCTTTGGTACAAAGTTTTTGCTGTAGCTTTAGATCTATGCTTTTCTATAATTAATTTAAATAATTCATAGATGCAGCTTCTATGGTCTAATTGTGGTGAAATTTTTATGGTGGGCTAATTATTGTATGATTGAACTGTAGTAAAAATTGCATACTCATTGGATCATGTATAACTTAGTTATAGATTTATTTAGGTTTATTCTTGTTAAATCTATGTTTTATCTATAACTAAGTTATACATGATCAATGAGTATGAAATTTTTACTATAGTTCAAGCATACAGTAATTAGCCCACCATAAAATTTTCACCACAATTGGACCATAGAAGCTGCAACTATGAATTATTTCAATTAATTACAGAAAAGCATAGATCTAAAGCTACAACAAAAACTTTGTACTAAAGCATATAATATTATGTGTTCAATGTGTAGATCTACTCATGTGGAGTCCAACAAAATTTGATTTTCCATTTTATAATTTTTCTGTGATTTACTATGATTTTTCAAAGATTCAGCAGAAATAAATAAAAAAGACAAAGACAAAACCATCGTCACTGTAGCAAACCACCGTCCAAAACCGCTTGGGGGGGTTATTTGACCGGTTTTAGAAAGTTGAGGGGGTAGAAAATCTGGTTTTATAGTTTAGGGGGTGAAGTAGTCCACCCTGAATAGTTTGGGGGGTTATGTAGACTTTTTCCTCAATATTAAACACTTGACCATTTCAACATTGCATTGGGCAATGTTTTGAGTTCTCCTGCTTCTCTTTATTTTCAGTTTTATGGACTGGGCACACAAGATGTTATTTTCTGTAACAGATGACTTTGTCGATCAATTTAGATCCATTGGTATAGTGGAAGCTTTAGCATCAATATTTAAGGTTTGTATGTGTCTTATTTTTTCAATTTTTAAATATTCTCCACATGTGGTGGATATATCTTTTCCTTCAGACCTGAAGTTTCTCTATTTCATTTTTCTCTTAATAGGAGTTCTTTACACAAATGATTCTTTTTTGTGGTTGTCAACAGGGAATGGATATGAGCATTTGCTTTCACAATTACATATCGTTAATTTAGTTTGATGTCTTCCTTTTGGTTCCTCTTCTTGCAGATTGGTAACCGTAGAGCACTGCATGATGCTGTTTCTGGTACTTGGAGTGATTGTTCAATTGTGATGAAGACTAATGTCTCAGCCAGGAGTCCACTTCTTAGAAAATTCCTGGTGAAACTGGCCCAGAGAGTTGCTCTCATTAGCTTGCCTCCACGTTCGCCATCATGGCGGTATAAGGTTTTCAATCTCTTATTGTTGTTATAAATAGATCTCAGTATTTCACAATCATGGCTCATATTTTGACTTGAAAAGGAAAAACCCAACCATATGGTGCTTAAGAATTTGTTCTTTTTGGCGCACACAGAGCATCTAGATTGTTTGTTACATGCATGTGTCCTTGTAAAGTTAATAGGACATTTAGTATGAGGTAAAAGTGGTTTATTGTTGCAGTACCTGATACTTTTGTTTCATTACATAGTTCTCCTAAAATTTAATAGGACATCTGACTGACATGTTCTTGCAGTCTGATTATATTGTATGCACCATGTAGAACTCCAAATCATATCCAGATCATGGAAAACTGTTCAACAAATTTAGATATGCGAACCACTCATGTTCTGAAGAGCTTCTGTACTATGCTGGAGCTCCAATTCCTGATCTGTTAAGGAAACATTCATAGCTGGATTACTTAGAGTACACAACTGCTGATAGGATCTGCTGACTCTGAACAGTAAAGTTCTCATGGAAGGTGCCTTGATTAAACATTTTCAATACAAAGTACCAATTTTTAATTTCTTATTGGGATTAATAATGGGAGTTGTTTCTGAGTTACAATCTGTCAGAAGTCAATTTTGGGTTATTTTTTTGCATAGAAACGCTTCAACTTGTCAATATTTTGTATTTATTTCTGGAAGGAAGTTCATGTATATGCTGGATTCTACATTGGAGAATACAGTACTCTCAGTATTTGAATCTGGTGAGAATTAAACAGATGCCAAGAAATTGTCTTGGCGCATTGGCATAATCATGTAAATGTATCAGCTAGGTGGCAGTAAACTACTTAGCTTCATCCAAAGCACATCGTGCATTTAACAATGCCACCTGCTTTATTGACTGTTCGTGTGAGTTCCGCAGATGACTACCAAAAGAACGAATTAATCAATAATTTGTGACATGTTACATTTTCTTTTATGAGAATGTTTTCATATTTTGATTTGTTTCTTCAGTCTAGTCTTCTATGCTTCGTAGCTTGTAAGGGGAATTTCTACCACAGGGCTCACTGTTTTAACCCGATGCAGCCAATTAGCAGTTCGTTGGGTGCAAACCTTTCAAGTTATACAGCTGGAGAAGTGTATTCAAGTGGATCAAGCGAACAAGTTAATATTGATCAGATAGGCATGTGTTTTTTGGAAGAAGATATGGATGTTCCAGAAATAGTCGAAGAGATTATCGACTTGCTATTGACTGGTTTGAGGGATTCAGTATGTTCTTATCCAGATATTATGATGTAAAATTTTGATTTTATTTTCCAGAACGTGGTGGTAATATTTACGCAGTTATATGATCTCTTATATTGTACCCCATTTTGTTACTTTCTTTCTCTTTGCTTGCTGGCTTATATCCTCTTTTCCCTACAAGGATCTTCACCTGCCAGTCTACCTCCACTGCATTTCAAATCTTAACAAATATTCCCTCCGTTTCAAATTGTAAGTCGTTCTGGCTTTTCTAGATACATAGCCTTTGCTACGCATGTAGACATACATTATGTATAGACACGTAGCAAAATGCTATGTATCTAGAAAAGCTAGAACAACTTACAATTTGGAATGGAGGGAGTACATAACATTGCCTAGATTGTCCTGTACTGGAGCAAAAAAAAAAAAAATCCACACAGCCTTTTATTGTTTGAATTTCTAGAATTATTCAACAGTATAATTGAACTTTAAATCCATTAATCAATTCTTGGTTTGATTGCTTAGAATCGAGTTGGTGAAACTTTTCTGTGTAGATTCCTGTATGCTACTATGATTTTGTGAACAGGGTTGCTTCATACAAACAACACAAATGCCTCCCACTCTAAGGACATAAATGCAGGAGCAGTGGTGGTATCTGAAATGAAATAAGTTCTCAAAACTGTGTATATGAGAAATTATGTACACAATTTGAAATATTCACTGTTTCATGTACTTTCTTAGGAAAAACAGTAGGGAGTCTGGTCTATGTACTTGCTATTATGATTTTTTGCATGTTAAAATACCAAAGTATTATTGGGCCATGAAATGCAATTACTAGAACTTGTCATCCCAGATGAAGTTGCACTAAGGGAATAAGTTTTTAGTTATTCATCTTTTCCATTTAGTCTCAAGCACTGTTGTTTTTGAAAGGCAAATGCTCTTTGATTCTGTGTCAGGATACAATTGTAAGGTGGTCTGCTGCCAAAGGAATTGGTAGGATAACTGCACGTTTAACACCTGCATTGTCAGAAGAAGTGCTATCATCAATCTTGCAACTTTTTTCTCCTGGGGAGGTCTGTGTATAACTTATGGACTTCACAACATCCTTTGATTGTTTATAGATATATCTCAGTTTATCTTAAGCTTGGCGAACTGCTAGTTTGCTCAGCTCTGTATCACTAATGCAATAACTTATGCCTTTTGAACTCTGAAGGGTGATGGCTCCTGGCATGGAGGCTGTTTAGCCTTGGCTGAACTTGCTCGGAGAGGGTTATTGTTGCCTTCTAGCTTTCCTGATGTCGTTCCTGTTATACTAAAGGTGCATAAGTAGCTTAGTAGTACCGAACGATGTCCTTTCCTTTATTTCTTTTTGCAATGTTTGCTTAACAAACAGAATATTTCTGAATAGTTAGCTCATGGATTGTTTCCATGGTGTTGATTTCAATCTGCCGCATATCTTATATGGTTACCTATATTTGATAACACATTCTAATTTCTAAGACAATTAAGTATTTATATGTTTAGTGCTGGTTCAGTAAGATAAGTTTACTGTCTCAATTGATTTCATGACACAGGCTTTACACTATGATGTACGAAGAGGTCCACATAGCATTGGGTCACATGTAAGAGATGCAGCAGCATATGTATGTTGGGCATTTGGTCGAGCTTATACCAATTATGATATGAAGGCTGTCTTGGAACAATTTGCTCCCCACCTTCTAACAGTTGCTTGTTATGATCGAGAGGCAAGCTTATTTCTAATTTACATTTGTTGCACCCAGATGTTCTGTACTTCTGATCCCATACTATTTTGATTACATTATTTATCTTACTGATCCTTATTGTCTATGTGATGGTAGGTTAATTGTAGAAGAGCTGCTTCTGCTGCCTTTCAAGAGAATGTTGGAAGACAGGCAACTTTTCCACATGGCATTGATATTGTGAATACGACAGATTACTTTGCACTGGCTTCCCGATCAAACTCTTATCTGAATGTTGCTGTTTCTGTTGCTCAGTACAAGGAGTATCTTTATCCCTTTGCAGATGAGCTACTTTGCAATAAAATAACTCACTGGGTACATACTCTGCAATTATTTATGGTTTGAATGAGATTGCATTTTCAGTGTTTCCAGTTTCCACACTTTTTACCTGTGCTGCAATTGCTATTAACTTCTCGAGTTTCTGCACTCCTTACCTGGAACTGGTAGCTGACTTGGGAAACTGAATTAAAAATCATTAGCAATGTAATTTCCCTGTAGTGATACTTCTGTATATTATTTTTTTCAAAGTAAAACTTCTGTATATTATTGCTGCAGCAATTGAACTACTTTTTTTTTTCTTTTGTCTTATGACGCCAATTTTGTACTGCCTTTCATCAAACTTTATCTTACATTTTTTAAGTTTTCTCCCCTCTTCTTTCACTTGTGCAGTGCTTTAATGACAATTAATCTCTTGGCCATTGTTTTTCATAAATTTGACACAGATGAGACTTGTTATGTTTCAATACATTATTTAGGCTGACTTCTCTTCCTTTCTAGGAGAAAAGCTTAAGAGAGCTGGCAGCTCAGGCCCTTTCTTTGCTTGTACAATATGATATGGATTACGCTGGACATGCCCTTGAAAAGTTAGTTCCGTGCACTCTATCATCGGACTTGTGTACTCGACATGGAGCCACTTTAGCTGCTGGTGAGGTTGCTTTAAAGTTGTACCAGCTTGGTTTTACCTTTACTACAGGTAAATGGTGGAATTGCCATGCATATTATTCCTTACACTTTTGCGATACTTATCATTTTAACGTTTTAAGCTGCTTACCTGGAAAGTGACCTTGCGTCTTTATATTTATTTTGTAGACATGCAGAAAGCTTTGGCAGGTATTGTTCCTGCAATCGAAAAAGCGCGCCTTTATCGGGGCAAAGGAGGAGAGATCATGCGCTCCGCTGTTTCTCGATTCATTTCATGCATTTCTATAGCTGGGATATCCTTGAATGACAAGACAAAGAAAAGTTTGTTGGAAACCCTTAATGAGAATTTGAGGCATCCCAATTCTCAAATACAGGTGAAAGTTTACTTTTTCCTCGATGTACATTCAATCAGAGTGCACCCCAGTACTATCATCTTACTCGTATTTCCTATGTCATCAATCCCCTTTTTGTTTGTGTACCTGTACTTTCCGGATACTATACTAATATGATACTAGCCATCTATGTTTGTAGACTGAATATTTGCATTCTTTTCTCAATTTGTGCAGTGTGCTGCTGTTGAGGCATTAAAGCATTTTATTCCAACATACCTGGTATCTTCTGGTGAAAAGATTGCAAGTGATATTATTTCAAAATATGTGGCACTTCTAGATGACCCAAATGTGGCTGCAAGACGAGGAGCTGCGCTGGCCCTTGGAATATTACCATACAAATTCTTGATGTTGAAATGGATGCCTGTCATGAGTAAACTCTGTAGCTCATGCACAATTGAGGTAATGGAATTACCTATTAGAAGAAAGATAAAGCATAAGATGTTGCTGTTAGAATGACATTATCCTAGCCATTACTGGCCTTCCTATCTAAGTCATTACTGGTCCTAACAGAAGATCATATCTTCATGTACTTTTAGGGCAGTCCCAACCCAAAACTATCCCTAGTTTCCATAGCATTAAATAACCCACCACGTAAGCGAATAATCTGACATGGCAAGCAATTTAATGAGGACAGAGAAGAAAAATTGGAGAAACGGTTTCTCCCCTGAGAAACGAGGTCAACTCGCGTTCGGAGGGACGAAGAAACAGCTCGTTCTGCGTTGGGGGCGAGACATCGTTTCCATCTGCGCGTACCTCCCGCGAGCTGCCCCGCCCGTGCCCTGCTGCTCCTCGCCACTGCGCGGGCCATGACCTGCCGCCGCGCTCGCGTCCTTCTGCTCCTCGCCGCCGGGCACGGCCACACTGCGCTCGCATCGACCGAGCTGCGCTGCTCGCGCCTTGGCACTGCCCTCAAATCTTCACCGATCTAGGACCCCATCCAGTGGACGCTCAGCTGACAGCCGCAGCCACCGGCCACGTGCGGGCCGCAGCGCGAAGGGCACGTCCGGGTTGCCGGCCGTGCTGCTTCACTAGAGGCAGGTCTTGATCGATCTGGATCCTGAAGATGCTCTCCGTCGGGTAGCAGATGGAGAAAATGGAGAGAGAGTGCACATGGTTGAGCACAGCCAGAAAGCGTGAGAAAATGTTATTTGATTGGTTAGAATTTTATCTCGGGACTAAAGAAGAAATGATGCATTGTGAAGAGTAGATTCTACTAGTAGTTTCTTGCTGACGTGGCTTCTATGGAAACTACTAGATGGTTTCAGGGTTGGGACTGCCCTTATAGCCTGTATTAATTAGGCCAGGTTAGAGGACATTAGAGGATTTTCTTTATTCTTTAATTGCATGTACACTTATTGTTGTATAAGTACAGCCTACAGCAATAGAGAAATTATTCCGCCTACCTTCTTTCTGTTGCTGTTGTTTTAACACTGGAAATAAAACTCTGGTGTGATCTGTTTTGTAGGATAAGCCTGATGACCCTGATGCTGAAGCACGTGTGAACTCTGTTAGGGGGCTAATTTCGGTTTGCGAAACACTAATAGCATCTTTTGATCAGAGCTCAAATGATGGAGATTCTCTATATGCATACATAAAAGATTATGTCATGCGAGCTTTATTTAGAGCACTCGATGATTATGCTGTGGACAACAGAGGAGATGTGGGTTCTTGGGTGCGTGAAGCAGCAATGGATGCACTAAAACGGTGCAGCTTCATCCTCTGCAAGAGAGATATTGTTGCATTGAGAGCAGCATCAGCCACTGGCCATGAGTCTGAACTGGGTGATATGGAAGTAAATGCAAGTAGTACTGCACACCGGCTATTTGATTCTGGTATTGCACAGGATCTGGTAGCAGGCATTGCAAAACAAGCAGTTGAGAAAATAGATAAGATGAGAGAAATAGCTATCAAGACCATGCAGGGAATTCTGTACCACCAGGAACACCTCATCCCATTTATACCACACAGGGAACTGCTGGAAGAAATTATTCCCAACAGCACAGATTTGGAGTGGGCGGTAAGTGATTGTGAGAACTCATGGAACAAAACGAGATCTAGTTTTGGCACTGGTTTATTATGACTAGTGAGAGTTACCTGTCCTGCCTTTAACTTTGATATTGCCCAGTATCTCACCAGATTAGTTCTCTTGCTCCAGAAATCATAGTCATGTTCAAAATGGGGTTTGAATCTAAAGTAATGGAATTTGACCTATAAGTGCATCTTTTTTTTTTTTGAATGATGCTGTTTTCTATGAACCTATAGCTGCCTTTTGAAAATATTGCCTTAATAATTATTTACATCATGGATTATTCTGTCGCCAATTTGTGGATATTATTTGACTTGGTGGTGGTGGTGTTAACTCGTTGACATTTTACCTTTAGGTTCCTACTGTATCATATCCACGATTGGTGAAACTTCTTCAGGTCAGCTATTATAGCAAGTCTGTGCTCTCAGGGCTTGTGATTTCTACAGGTGGATTGCAGGAGTCTTTGAAGAAAGCTTCAACGACAGCTTTGGTAGGGTATCTCCAAGATTCAGACATCAATACTAATTGTGAAGGGAAAAGTAGAGAGTATCTATTGAGTTGTGATCTTCTATGGGTCCTCCAGCACTACCAGAAATGTGATCGTGTAATTACTCCCACATTGAAGGTAATAAAGGCTTATATACACTGTCTAATGACGTTATACTTTGAGCCTAAATCTTTAATATGTTGCGTGTAAATGCTATATTGTGGTTAGGCTTCCAATAAAGTATATTACTGTTGATGTACTGTTAGCACAGGGCTTTGAAAGTTTTTTTGTGGTTGTGTATCTAATAGATGTGCTCTCCTTCAGTAGTAGATGATGTTATTTTTTCTACATTCGAACTCATATCTATTCATTGTTATGTCATGGTGCTGCTAATTCAGTTTTGTTTCATAATCTTAAATAGTGAAGTACACATGAGTCCGCATTCTCTTTTCTCCCACATTTGATGTTATATATATTTTATTTTTAGAAAATTATAGTGCTATGGTTCTGAATTTGTGAAATCGTGAATTGTAGTGGAATACCTCCAAAACATGACACTGTAATGGCACAAATTAAAAAAAAAAAACTTTTAGATCTAACAAGAGCCTTGTATTTGCAGACTATTGAGGCTCTCTTCAGTAAAAAGATTTTCTTGAACAAGGAGGTGAGTTTACTTCAGCAATGAACATCTAGTTGCAGATAAACGAAGATGATTTCCATTAGGCTACAAGGACATAAGTGGAACCTTACAAAAGTTGGGCATCATCATCTGATAACATCAAACGATTATGCACCATTCGTTGTTAGTACAATCTTCAATAACTTACAATTTCACCCTTAACTGTACAGGGAATAATACTACATCTAGAAAACTTAGTTGTCTCATGTTGATCAAATGCTTTTACTGCCAAAAGAACACTTTGCTCGTTTTCATAGTTATATTTACAATGTTTTCTTATGCCTTTATGTTTTTTTCCACATTTAGCAGGGGTACAGTGAGTTCTACAGTGGACTGGTAGATTCGGTGGGCTCTGAGCTGAAGGGATCCAAGGATTTCACAAAGTTATGTTCAGGTCTCTCAATCCTTGGATACATTTCTTCACAGTCAGATGGAACTTGCACTAAGGCATTTTCTCAACTCCTCACATTCCTAGGCCACAGATACCCCAAGGTAACATTTATCATTTCTTGCCTGAGAACGCAGAACTTGACACCAGGATCAGCTGAGCTCAAATACTCTACAATCTTACAGATCCGAAAAGCTGCAGCCGACCAGGTGTACCTTGTGCTGCTGCAAAATGATGATCTTATTATGTCGGAGAATATGGATAAAGCTCAGGAATTACTTGCGGAGACATGCTGGGAAGGAGATGTGGAGGAAGCAAGGCGCAGGAGGTCAGAAATCAACGAGATGGCTGGCTTCAGGGTCACTACTACACAGAAGTCTGGAAACCAGGAAACAAGAAGAACGGTCGCCACTTCGACCGATGAGAACAAATCTTATTCATCGTTGGTCGATTTCAGTGGATACTAAGGATGATTGGGGTTGTTTTGGGATTTTCGTTGGCCTTCCATCCTATTTTCTACCAAAGGTGGCAATTGTACTAGTGCACACTGTCGAATATCACTATCTGTTTGGACGAGTGGGGTTGTTTTGGGATTTTCGTTCTTTTTTCTGGCGAGGTGGGTTGGGGCTTGGAGGGTAGGGGTTAGAAGAGTTGTAGTGTTGGACGCAGTAATTTTGTGGAAATTCTGATCAAATCAAAGTAGAAGTTGCGCCTACATGCCATGTGTGAAACTTCTTATCCAGCTCGAAGACCTGTACTGTTTGACGAGGTGTTTCGCGAGTGTATGACCAGGGTTCTAAAATGAAAAATGAGAAGGCATTACATTATGAATTTTTCTCTCTCGGAAATGCTGATATGGCGTGTGCATGTATTTATAGGGATGAATGTACATGCTTGTATGTAACTGTAAGTGTTTGTGTCGAGATTCGCAAAAAGGGGAAAAAAACGAGGATCCTTCATAGAAGCATTTTTCTTGTGGGGCTTATTGTATTGATGTATGTTTCCTCAATATCAAATTGCTCTGGTTCTAAACTATAGGAACAACTCCAAGAGTCTCTTCACATCATCCTGCCATATTGATAGAAACAGAGACTTTGTTGAAAAAAAAAATCCTTTAACAACTTCTTCAATTAGAGCTCCAAATATTATCATTCTCTACTTCTGGTTTCTCACTACTCAAAGAAGGAGAACGAGCTAGCTCTCTAAAGTGCACACAAGATATAGAAAAAATATTGGAGGACGAAAAATATAGAAAACATTTTTTATTAAAAAATAACTCAAACGAGGTTGAAAGATCCTAATGGCTAGAGGAGGGATGAATAGCAAATTAAAAATTTTCACAACAACACTTAACAAACCGGTTAGACAAATATGAGGCGAAACGAGTGTTGCGCTAGCCTACTAAAAATACAAGCCACCTACCACAATTCTAGTTTATATAGTCTCTATCTACATAATGGCTATATCACTACACTAAGTTAGTGTGCTCTCAAAGACTAACTAAAGAGCCACACTAACCAAACTTAACAAGCTCTCACAACTAGCTACACTAAAAAGCTTGACAACTAGTTTACGGTAATATAAAGAGAGATAGCAAGATGGTTATGCCGTCGAGTCGAGGAATGAGCCAATGAAAGCTCTAGTTTGATTTTGGTGAATTGATAAAACCCTATGTGCTAACCTAGTTTATCAAGTGATCTTGAGATATGTAGCACATTCCAAGTGGTGAAGCAAATGAAGATCATGACATGATGATGGCGATGCCACGGTGATGATCAAGTGCTTGGACTTAAAAAGAAGAAAGAGAAAAACAAAAAGCTCAAGGCAAAGATATAAGTCGTAGGAGCCATTTTATTTTGGTGATCGAGACACTTAGTGAGTGTGATCACATTTAGGATCGATAGTCGTACTATTAAGATGGGTGAAACTCGTATCAAAATACGGTTATCAAAGTGCCACTAGATGCTCTAACTCATTGCATATGTGAAAGGATCAAGATGCCCAAGAGGAGGGGAGTGAATTGGGCTAATTCTAAATTTCTTTACAATAGTTAAATCCTATGGTTAGCCCAATTAACCCCTTGTGCCTAGAAAGTGTTCCTAATTGTTCTACCGCACAAAAGACTTGCAACCTAAATTCCAATCCTACTCTAGCATGGCAATTCTAAGAATGTAAAAACATGAATTGAATTGCTCAAAGTAAATGCTCAAAGTAAATAGAGAGGAAGAAAAGCGGCGATGTTTTGCCAAGGTATCGGAGAGTCGCCACTCCCCACTAGTCCTCGTTGGAGCACCCGCGCAAGGGTGTAGCTCCCCCTTGATCCGCGCAAGGATCAAGTGCTCTCTACGGGTTGATTCTTCGACACTCCGTCGCGGTGAATCACCCACAACCGCTCACAACTTGAGTTGGGTCACCCACAAGCTCCGTCGGGTGATCATCGAACTCCTAATCACCACCAAGCCGTCTAGGTGATGGCGATCACCAAGAGTAACAAGCACGAACTCTCACTTGACCACGACAAGCCTAATGAGAAGGTGGATGCACACTTTGCTACTCTTGATCTTCACTAATGAGGGCTCTCTTTGGAATTCTCAAATCTCAATCACCTCACTAGGACCTTGCTCTTCTTGGCACTCTCTAAGGTGTTTCTCAGCTATTGGAATGAGCAAAAGTACCCCCACACACGAGTGGAGGTGGTATTTATAACACCGGCTGAAAAACGAACCGTTATGTGCCTCTGCGGGGTGACTGGACGCTCCGGTCATGTTGACCGGACGCTCCGGTCAGTATACCCCAAACTCTAGTGTTTATAGTGTGATCGGACGCTAGCCCTCAGCGTCCGGTACCATGACCTAGCAGCGTCTGGTCACTTCCAGACGCTTTCACCTTGGTCAAATGAACTGACCGGACCCTGAGCCAGCGTTCGGTCACACCAGAGCCAGCGTCCGGTCAGTATTTGACCCTCCATTCACTTCTAACTCTCGATCATATGTGAATAAAGTTTGCTCCATAGGATCAAAGGGCTATTGTGGAGCTACCTAGTGCTAGTTTTGACAAGTGTGCACCACACCTAACTCACTAGACTCACCTAGGTCAAGCTATCCGTTCATACCCCCCTTAATAGTACGGCCAAAGAAAAAATAAAGTCCTAAACTACTCTAAGTGTCTCTCTAACTCCAATCGACACTTAGAACTAGTCCATTCTTAACCTTGTCGTCCATCCTTTGAAAACCAAAACGATTTCCATCGTAGGGGCATGACAACCATGATTGCCCAATCGATCTCCATTACCGTGACCTAACTCAATTGTTTCTGCAAAACACACGTTAGTCACAGTAATCACGTATTGTCATTAATCACCGAAACCCAACTAGAGGCCTAGATGCTTTCAATCTCCCCCATTTTGGTGATTGATGACAATACTACCTCGAGTATGTGAAAGAGATAAGGTTTTTAACATGCTTGGATCATATAAGCTTTTGATAATAAGAACAAAGGTGTTAGACAAGCTTATATGATCCAAGCCAACATGATGTACTCAAAAGATATGAAATAAGCATGAGTACAAGTAATAAAGCTCATTTGCATCGGAGTAAAACGCAGAAGCAAAGGCAAATGAACAAAGCACAAGTGATATGACATATAAAGAATTCAAAGTGGAGAGCACACATGTCATATATCACGATCACATAGATATCACTGACACATAAATATAGTAAACATGAATGCATAATGTATCTCACACATAAAAACTCCAAATGTAAATAGATAAGCTAATATAATAACTAAGCTCCCCTAGATAAGTAGCTCCCCCTAAGCCTAACATACTCGAACCCTCAACCCCTTTGGCGTCAAATACCAAAACCTACGGGTCGGTCGGTGGGGCTGCAGTGGATGAGCCGGGCGCTGAGGTACGAGGAGCGAGGTGGAACTAGGTGCCATCATCGTCTGATCCTGAGCTCTAGGCTGTCTGACCCTCTAAAGCTAGAAGTGATGCTGAAGCAATCTAGGTCAGATTAGGAACTGGTGTTGTTGTAGGCTGAGCTGGTATAACTGAAGCAGCTGGCTCTGATGATGCCACTGATGAGGGGAGCGTCTCTGTCGTCGCTGTGATAGGTGCAGCCATAGAAGGTCCTAAAACATGCAGGTATGGAGGAGTGGGTTGCCCTGTCAACTCACTGAAGGAGGCTCCAAGACTCCTGGAGACTGAAGTGTCTAGCTCAAGAAGCGACGATGTCTGTGCCAGTGTGAAGCCCGTCCAGAGTGGTGTGAACTGCAGGGCTACCACTGGGTCACCTGCTCTATAGGAGAAGCATACTATGCTGGTGGCTGTCCCTGACTCTGAAGCCCGCTAGGCTGTAACGCTAGAGTCATCGAAGTGGTAGCAAGCTGACCAAGCTGGGGCGTAGGCTATGGCGATGGGGCCCAATCACCTGCACTACATGCTGCACGAACCCAAGAAGTTGTTGCTGCATGAGTATCTGCTGCTGATGCATAGCCTACTGCTGCTGCTGTAGTGCCTGGGTCTACTGTTGAATGACAAGCTGCTGGTGCTAAAACTTGTCCTACCAAGTCTGGAACTATGCAAGTGTAGCAGCTATCTCCTGAGCCTATCTGGCCTAGCCCTGCTTCATCTGCTCAAGTATAGCTAGAAGAGCGAGGTCAGTCTGCGGGGCAGGTGGTGCTAAACTGGAGCTACCAGTCTCAACATCATGTCATCGTGGAGGCATCTATGGAATGGGCTGGTAATCATCATCAGAACTATCACTGGGCTTGCTAGTGACCAACCCCTCCTGCTAAACAAGCTCCTCCTCCTCTATAGCTGCAATACCCCTGATGATATCATCCTACTGGGCTATAGTCTCCGGCACCTCTAGACGATGGCGTGGCTGACTCGGTGCCTATGGTGTACTGTGTTGGATCATCTAAGATAGGTTATAAGCAGGGAACTCTATTGTGGCACCACTGTACTCAGCAATCATCTCATGCGACTTCATAGAAATAGCTCTGTGGATAAGAAAAGTGACCCAGTGAGCATAGGGGAGCTACCTGTGACCTCTGAAGCCCTCAGCTATAGTGTCCTCCATCTCTGACAGAAGGAGATCCTAGATGTCGAAGACTGTCTGCTGCATCAGAGAGTTGAGAAGCCATAGCTGAATCCGAGTCAATCCCTCTCGGTATCCCATCCTTGGGAGTAAAGTCCTCCTCATAACAGCCTCAAGCACGCGAGCAGTAGGCGTGAGATCACTAGGGTTCCTCCTCAAACCCTCGCTAAAAGGCTCTGTAAAGCAGTGACGTACCAAGTCTGTAGGGGGTACCATGCCACCATGAGGACGTCTGGGGGTGCAGTCTATCCATAGCACACCTCATGGAGCCTAACTAGCTGGTCCTGAAGTTTGAGAATCTCCCTAACCCTGGTGCTCGTCAACCGATAGTCTCTTCCACCAAATGTAAAGTGAATGAACCTGTGGTGGGGGTCAATCCAGAGAGATGCGTAGAATTGACGAACCCAAGATGGAACATATAATCCGGTCCATCTAATCAGATCTGTCAGCCTCGGTAGATATGCAAGGTAGGGGTGAATGTGCTCTCTAGCTGCTGCAACAATAGACTCTATGTTGCATACTCTCTGTGGTATGAAGAATGCTCCATTGTTCTGATAGGCATTGTAGAAGTCCTCCTGCAGGGGTGTATAAAATCCCTCTGATGCTCTCTCATCCCTCCTGGGTGGAAACCACACCTCAAAGTCAATAAACCTCAACTACTACACCTGCTTGGCCGTGGCGGCCCTCAGGTCAAGATGGGTCACTAGAGGCGGACCCTGTGGTCGCGGCGGTGGATGAGAACCTCTGTGCTGAGTGACTGGCCTCGGTGAAACTGGGACATGAGTGCGACCAGAGCGGTGTAACTATGGCTGTGGTGCCGGCTCTGTCTCCTCGGCCTGCTGGATCTACTCACCCTCCTAAGACTGTTGTGATGGTTGTGCCTCCTGTGTCTGCTGAGCTAGAGGAGGCTGCTGCTGTGGCTCCCCCTGAGGCTGAACCTCATCAATGGCAACACGTCATCCTCCAATCATGAGGGTCCCAGCTGGACCACCATGAAGACGCTCAACACGCTGAAGTGTAGCCATTGCCTCTGGTGAAAGTGGATCGGCAATCCGGACTCCACTACGAGCGCCTCCTCTCTCGGCACGCTCTGCGGCCTCTGCAACTATGGCGGCTCTCGCTGTATCTGCATCTAGATACTTGCGCTTCCTGACTGCCAGCTTCTTGGTCACCTTGCCTTTAGGTTCTGTAGGCTGGCGAGGCAGGGGCCTCGGATCTTCATCACTCGGACCACCTCTGACATTCTTCACACGAGCCATCTGATGGATCAAAGAAGAATCAACTGCCCCTGACAAAGAAACAACTGCCTCTGTTGAAGATCAACTGCCGCTAACACTTTCGAGGCTTGGCCTCGATCCTTACTCGCGAGCTTGGCCTCGAGTTAACTGACAACTACCACACAATCTCAACGGCATTGACTCGCTGCACGATGGAATAGATAGGATATACAAATAAATACGATATACCTAATAGATGCGAAACCCTAGGAAGCAAGTAGTTTAGATACGAAATTGAAACGACTGGCTTGCTACCTGACAAAACAGCGAAACAGCGAGAAGAGGAATGAATCGGGGGACATCGAATCGGCTAGGGTTTGCGGTGAGCAGTGAATCGATGGCCCTAGACTGTGATTGAAATCACCGGCAAGGATCCAATGTAGAGCACTGTGGGCTTGCTTGGTGGTGGAGCTAGGGCACGGCAGCGCTGACGCTCGAGCTGGGGAGCTGAGGCACGACCTGCTGGCCTAGGGCACGGCGGCGCTGTCGGTTGCGGCGTGAACCTGGGTAGCACGGCGGCGACTCGGGTGGCTCTGGCGCAGGATGGCGGCATGGGCAGAGGCGAGCGTGGGCAAGGAGGCATGGCGACTCAGCGAAGCTGTTGCGGGAGCAGAGGTGCAACGTGGAGCAGGGCACGAAGGCTGCGGTGGCACGCGGTCGCTGGCACGAAAGACGGCGGCTAGGGCTAGCGGTGATGTCGGCACGGAGATGGAGGTAGTATGGGATAGGTCAACATCGCGCTGAGACTAAATAAGGTGCCCCCCGAGTTAGAGAAGGAAACGGGAAAAGAGATCTGATGCCGCACATTTTCTTCTAACCGGGCTCTCCGGTTGTAGCGACCAGACGCTACCACCCAGCGTCCGGTCGATTCTAGAGAGGTCCAATTCCTCTGGAATCGCGACTGGACGCGTCTGATGGACACCGACCGAACGCAGCCAGAATCCGGTCACCTAGCCTTGACGTCTTCATCATCGACCGGACGCTGAAGCTCCTTCTGACTAGACGCTAGGAAAACACTGTTTCAGCGTCCGGTCACTCCTTCGGTAGCAGGTTCACCTCTTGTGAACTGACCGGACGCTGGACATTAGAGTCCGGTGCAGCGTCCGGTCACTCCTTTTCCAGCAAATCTTCAAAGTCCTTCGTACTGCCTGTTCCCAATCAAGTCTTAACTCCAATAAGATCCAAATAAACACCAATTAGGACTGATGTGAGTGACCTCTCTCAAACCCTCAAGTTTTTCAAAATATTTTGCCTTAGGCTATAATTCTTTTTAAGAAGATAGGCAAAAAGAGAGCAATTGAAGATAAATGACAAAACAACATTCATGCATATGCAATACTTGAATGTAAATCTAGTTGCTTGTCAAGTTTGATCCAAGGTTAAGCTTCTTCACACGCTTTTCGGCGGTTATCTTAACCATGTTAGACAAGTCCTATATGCATTATAAAGCATTAAACATGTTGTATATTACAATGCAATGCAAGGGACAACACAAGCTCAATTTTTAGTGAAGTTATTAAAATCAAGCACATTTAGTTCATTCTGCAATCTACAAAATATTGCCTTATCTAGCGGTTTAGTAAAGATATTCGCTAATTGATCCTCGGTCCTTACACCTTCTAGTGATATATCATTTTTAGCAACATGATGTCTAAGAAAGTGATGGCGGATATCTATGTGCTTGGTGCGAGAGTGTTGAACCGGATTATTTGCAAGTTTTACCGCACTTTCATTGTCGCACAAAAGAGGTACTTTATCTAGAACTACACCATAGTCTAACAAAGTTTGTTTTATATAAAGTATTTGTGCACAACAAGCACCCGCGGCAATGTATTCCGCTTCGGCGGTGAACAAAGCCATACTATTTTGTTTCTTGGAGGACCAAGACACAAGTGATCTACCAAGCAAATGGCACCCTCCGGATGTGCTCTTTCTATCAACTTTGCAACCGGCATAGTCCGAATCGGAATAGCCAACTAATTCAAATATAGCTCCTTTGGGATACCAAAGGCCAATGCTTGGTGTGTGCTTAAGATACCTAAGGATTCTTTTTATGGCAATTAAATAAGTTTCCTTAGGATTAGCTTGAAACCTAGCACACATACACACACTAAACATGATGTTGGGCCTAGATGCGGTCAAATACAATAAGCTACCAATCATAGAGCGGTAGAGAGTTTGATCAACCGGGTTACCTCCCTCATCTAGGTCGAGATGTCCATTGGTTGGCATTGGAGTCTTGATTGGCTTACATTCATCCATCTTGAATCTTTTGAGAAGATCATTAGTATATTTCTCTTGAGAGATGAAAATTCCTTCTCTCATTTGCTTGACTTGAAAACCAAGAAAGAATGTAAGCTCTCCAATCATTGACATCTCAAACTCCTTTGACATCAATTCACCAAATTCTTTGCATGAATCTTCATTTGATGATCCAAAGATGATATCATCAACATATACTTGACAAATGAAGATATGCCCATCAAGCTTCTTGGTGAATAGTGTGGTGTCGACCTTCCCAATGGTGAAGCCCTTCTCAATAAGGAAGTCCCAAAGGCACTCATACCAAGCTCTTGGGGCTTGCTTAAGCCCATATAGTGCCTTGACAACCCCTTTGCAACTAGTCTTACCTTGTTCCTCACAACAACACCTTGATCATCTTGCTTGTTTTGGAACACCCACTTTGTTCCAATGACTCTTGCACCTTTTGGTCGCTCTTCAAGAGTCCAAACTTCATTGCGGGTGAAGTTGTTCAACTCTTCATGCATGGCATTGATCCAATCTGGATGTTGAAGAGCTTCCTCTATCTTAGTAGGCTCAAAGCAAGAGACAAAAGAGTGATGAGCAATAAATGAAGTAAGTTTTTGAGATCGAGTCACAACACCCTTTGATGGACTCCCTATGGTGAGATCTTGTGGATGATCTTGAAGTAGGGGTGTATTTATTCTATTGACCACTTGAGGGGGAGGTTGTGGAGCATCAACATCCTATGCTTGTACCACCATTTGTTCATAGGAGACATGAGTATCTTCATTTTCTACTCTTTTATCTTTTTCATCATCTTATGGCACACTTGATGAAGAAGGTGGATCAATCACTTGTACATCATCTTTAGGCTTGATGTCTCCAACCAGAATGTTCTTCATAGCCTCCCTCAATGGTTCATCACCTAAATCATCAAGATTCTCATGTGCTCCTTGGGAGCCGTTAGATTCATCAAATTCCACATCATATGTTTCTTCAACTAAGCCGGTGGTATGATTAAATACTCTATATGCTTTGGACTTTGATGAGTAACCAACAACAAAATCAATATCACAACATCTTTGAAACTTCCCTAGGTGTTGTCGCTTCTTGTAGATGTAGCATTTGCAACCAAACACCCTAAAAAGGAGACGTCCGACTTCTTCCCATTGAGCAACTCATAAGGTTTCTTACCAAGGAACTTTTGAAGGAATATGCGGTTTGATGCATAGCATGCGGTGTTGATTGCTTCTGCCCATAGAGCTTCGGGGGTGTTGTACTCATCAAGCATTGTTCTCGCAAGAGTGATCAATGTCCGGTTTTTCCTCTCAACTATACCATTTTGTTGAGGAGTATATGTTGCAGAGACTTCATGTTTGATTCCAACTTCATCACAATAAGCTTCTATGTTTGTATTGTCAAATTCTTTCCCATTGTCACTTCTTATCTTCTTGAGCTTCACTTCAAATTCATTTTATGCTCTCTTGGCAAACTTCTTGAAGCAAGATGCAACTTTGGATTTGTCATAAAGGAAGAATACCCATGTATACCTTGAATAATCATCAATAATCACAAGACAATAAAGATTTCCTCCTGAACTCTTGTATGTTGTTGGTCCAAATAAATCTATGTGAAGGAGTTCTAGCACTCTTGCGGTTGACATAAAAGCTTTTGTTGGATGGGTATTTGCAACTTGCTTACCGGCTTAACATGCACTACAAATCTTGTCCTTCTCAAACTTCACATCCTTCAACCCTCTCACCAAATCATTCTTCATAAGCTTCTTGAGTGAGCTCATCCCAACATGAGCAAGTCTTCTATACCATAGCCACCCAAGTGTTGTTTTGGTGAATAGGCATGTCTTCAAGTTTGCATCTTCGGAGGTGAAGTCCACTAGATATAGGTTGTTGTATCTAAATCCTTTGAATATCACATGATCATCATCCTTCTTGGATACAACAATCTCCTTCTCGGTAAACAAGCATTGGAAGCCAAGATCACACAATTGTCCAATGGATAGCAAGTTAAAACTCAATGAAGCAACATATAGCACATTGGAGATAGAATGATCATTTGATATTGCCACTTTGCCCAATCCTTTGACCTTGCCCTTTGAGTTATCTCCAAATGTGATTCTTTCTTACCCATCTACTTCATCTAGTGAGTTGAACATACAAGGATCACCGGTCATATGTTGTATGCAACCACTATCAATAACCCAATGACTTCCACCGGTCTTGTAGTTCACCTACACACAAGAGATCAAGCTTTAGGAACCCAAACCTATTGAGGGCCCTTCACCTTCTCAACAAGTGACTTTGCAACCCAAATTTTCTTAGGCCTATTCTTATTTGGAGGTCCTAAGAATATCACTTTCATCTTTCCACTAGAATCCTTTCTAAGCATATAGTGAGCATTGAAGGCAAAGGGTCTAGCATGCTTGGGCAAGGGTTGTGGTGGTTGAGTTTGGCACTCATGAGCAAAGTGGCCTTCTTGTCCACACTCAAAGCATCTCTTTGGCTTTGGCTTTGGCTTTGATTGTTGTTGTTGAGCTTGAGCCTTCTTCTCTTTGTTTGCCATGTACCCAATGCCACTTCTATCCATCTTTATGATGGTGTTCATTAGGAGCTCACTTTGAAGATATTTGCCTCTAGTGAACTTGCTCAATCCAATCTTGAGATGCTCTTTTTCCAACTTGAGCTTCTTGTTCTCTTCCTTGAGTGCATCACTACTTTTATCTTCCTTGAGTGCAACCTTGTTTCTTTCTTCCTTGAGTTTCTTATTTTCTTTTTTTAGCTTCTCATTCTCAAAAATCAAGTTGCCATCATGATCAAGAGTTTCTAGCACAATGGTGTTGTGGGTTTTGAACTCTTCAAACTCTTTCTTTAGCTTTTCATTGTCATGCTTGAGCTTGACATACTCATCATAGTCATTGCACTCAACCACTTGCTTGCCTTTGCCACTAGATCCTTGCTCAATGCTCTCATCAATTAAATCATCACATGATGTAGCTATATCAATCTTAACAACATCATTAGTAGCATCATGTGGCTCATTGGTTAAAAATTCTTGAGCAATAACAAGATTGTCATGAACTCATGATTAATCTTGAGAGTGGTATATTCATCTTTTAGCTTGTTATGGCTAGTGATGAGCTCTTTGTGCACCCACTCAAGTTTATCATATTTATCTTTAAGCTCTTTCTTAGAAGATTTGAGCTCCTTGAGTTTGGATGACATAGAATCATTTGCTTCTCTAAGCTCAACACTAGCCTTTTCGGCTATCTCACATTTAGCTAAAAGAGAACCATTCTTAATCTCAAGCTTTTCATTTTTAGCTCTAGTCTTTATAATGATCTTAGTGTATTTCTTTAGCAATTTAGCAAGATCATCATAAGTAGGTGACTCATATTCATCATCGCTATCACTATCACTATCACTATCATCATTATGAGCATGATCATCACCACTACTATCATCATCATGTGATACCTTGCGTTCACCCTTGGCCATAAGGCATAGGTGTGTAGAGGATGATGGCGGTGGAGGCGGTGAAGATGATAAGTCAATAGCAATGGCGGCCACCTTCTCGTTGTCACTTTTATCATCAGATGATCCACTAGATGAATCAATGTCCGTGAGCCAATCACCGACGATGTAAGCCTTTCCACTCTTCTTCTTCTTGTGGAAGTCCTTCTTCTTGCCATCTCTCTTATTGTATGGCTTGTTCTTTTTCTTCTCATCTTCATCTTCATTGCTTGAGTCATCTTTCTTGCCCTTGTTCTTGTTCTTAAACTTGTCTTTCTTGGGCTTTGTGCATTGATGAGCTAGATGACCAAGTTCTCCACAATTGTAGCAATCCATCTTAGAGATTGGCTTCCTTCTAGAGCTTGTGAAGAACTTCTTCTTCTTGCCATCAAACTTGATGCCACTCTTATTGAGCTTCTTTAGCATCTTGGCGGTCTTCACCATGAGAGCAAGACTTTCATCATTAACTTCATCTTCACTTGAGCTCTCATACTCAAGTCTTGCTTTGCCCTTCTCTTGGCTAGCTTTGAATGCTAAATCCTTATCTTTCTTCTTGGTAGAGGATGAGCCATCTTGTGGCGTGATGTGCATGTACATCTCATGAGCATTGATCTTTCCCAAGATTTGTGTCGGTGTAGCGGTGGAAAGATCACCTTGATGTAGCACGGTCATAATATGCCCATATTTTTCAATGAGGAGGACACTCAAGATCTTTCTTACAACATCGGATGGTTGCATTTGAGTAAGTCCAAGCCCATTGACTTCCTCTACAAGAATATTCAAACGTGAATACATTTCATTAGCACATTCTTTAGGAAGCATTTCAAAAGAGTTGAGCTTTTTCATGACAAGATGATAGCGTTCCTCACGCTCACTCTTAGTTCCCTCATGGAGCGCACAAACGTCCGACCATAGTGCATGGGCGTCTTTGTGGTTCCTCACCCGATTAAACACATCTTTGCAAAGGCCTCTAAAGATGGTGTTTCAAGCCTTTGCATTCCACTTCTCATAATTTACCTCATCGCCTTGTAGGTTAGTAGCATCCCAAGGTTTTGGGAAGCCTTGTGAGGCGGCTCTAAGTATACCAACATCTAGAGCCTCTAGATACGCCTCCAAGCGAATTTTCCAATAAGGAAAGTCATCTTCCTCAAAGATAGGAGGAGGTCCATCCCCGTGAGACATCTTGCTCTAGGCGGTTAAGCCTAAATACATGAGCACTAGGCTCTGATATCAATTGAAAGGATCAAGATGCCCAAGAGAGGGGGTGAATTGGACTAATTCTAAATTTCTTTGCAATAGTTAAATCCTATAGTTAACCCAATTAACCCCTTGTGCCTAGAAAGTGTTTCTAATTGTTCTACTGAACAAAAAACTTGCAACCTAAATTCCAATCCTACTCTAGCATGGCAATTCTAAGAATGTAAAAACATGAATTGAATTGCTCAAAGTAAATGCTCAAAGTGAATGCTCAAAGTAAATAGAGAGGAAGAAATACGGCGATGTTTTGCTGAGGTATCGGAGAGTCACCACTCCCCACTAGTCCTTATTGGAGCACCCACGCAAGGGTGTAGCTCCCTCTTGATCTGCGCAAGGATCAAGTGCTCTCTACGGGTTGATTCTTCGACACTCCGTCATGGTGAATCACCCACAACCACTCACAACTTGAGTTGGGTCACCCACAAGCTCCGCCGGGTGATCACCGAACTCCCAATCACCACCAAGCCGTCTAGGTGATGGCAATCACCAAGAGTAACAAGCACGAACTCTCACTTGATCACGACAAGCCTAATGAGAAGGTGGATGCACACTTTGCTACTCTTGATCTTCACTAATGAGGGCTCTCTTTGGGATTCTCAAATCTCAATCACCTCACTAGGACCTTACTCTTCTTGGCACTCTCTAAGGTGTTTCTCAGCTGTTAGAATGAGCAAAAGTACCCCCACATATGAGTGGAGATTGTATTTATAACATCGGCTGAAAAACAAACCGTTATGTGCCTCTGCGGGGTGACCGGACGCTCCCATCATGTTGACCAGACGCTCCAGTCAGTATACCCCAAACTCTAGTGTTTATAGTGTGACCGAATGCTGGCCAGCATCCGGTCATGATTTTCCCTCTCTAGAACCTTACTGGAGTCGACCGAACGCTGGCCCTCAGCGTCCGATACCATGACCTGGCAGCGTCCGGTCACTTCCAGATGCTTTCACCTTGGTCAAATGAACTGACCGGACCTTGAGCCAGCATCCGGTCACACTAGAGCCAGCGTCCGATCAGTATTTGACCCTCCATTCACTTCCAACTCTCGATCATATGTGAATGAAGTTTGCTCCATAGGATCAAAGGGTTGTTGTGGAGCTACCTAGTGCTAGTTTTGACAAATGTGCACCACACCTAACTCACTAGACTCACCTAGGTCAAGCTACCCATTCATACCCCCCTTAATAGTACGGCCAAAGGAAAAACAAAGTCCTAAACTACTCTAAGTGTCTCTCCAACTCCAATCGACACTTAGAACTAGTCCATCCTTAACCTTGTCGTCCATCCTTTGAAAACCGAAATGATTTCCATCATAGGGGCATGACAACCATGATTGCCCAATCAATCTCCATTACCGTGGCCTAACTCAATTGTTTCTGCAAAACACACGTTAGTCACAGTAATCACGTATTGTCATTAATCACCGAAACCCAACTAGGGGCCTAGATGCTTTCAATATGCATTAAGGATCTAGTGGAGTACTAACACCCTTGAAAATATTTTGTGAAAATATGCTAACACATGTGCACAAGGCGATACACTTGGTGGTTGGCACATTTGAGTAAGGGTTAGAAACTTCACCGGTGGAGTGTCTACCCGTAGAGTGCGAATAGTCCAACGGTGCCACCGAAGCCCTCTACAGTAAAGACAGGGGTTTCACAGAGTCGATCGGATGCTGGTCTCAACTAGACTGGCGCGTCCGGTCAATGGAAGCAGTGAAGACGCTGGCATCGGTCTTCGACCGGGTGCTGGGTCACTTTGTGACCAGACGCTGACGGGGTGCGTCCGGTCCTGCTGACATGGAAGCGCACAGAAGGGTCAGTGAGTGATCGGACGCTGGGTGAGTCCGGTCAGGCATGACTGGACACGTCTGGCCATGAGTGGAGGCTTACTTGAAGTGACCAGACGCTGGGATCCTGTGTCCGGTCGTGATCCAACTGACGCGTCCGGTTGTAGCTGGAACCTTACTGGAAGTGACCGAACGCTGGGGTCCTACGCTCGGTCGTGGCACTGTGTTGCGTCCGGACATCACTTGACCGTTGGGATTGGGCGCTCAGTATTTGAAGAGAGGGATGATGTGTCAGCCATCCATTGACCGGACGCTGGCAGGGTGCACCCGATCGATCTGACCGGAGCGTCCGGTCACCCCGTGTTGTGCCCAGTGAAGGGGTACAACGACTCTATTTCATGGGGGCTACTATTTAAGCCCCATGTCTGGCTCTAGCTCAGTCTCTTGGATATTTGCATTGACATAGCAACCTTGTGAGCTTAGCCAAAGCCCTTCCACTCATCTCCATCATAGATTCAACATCTTTATGAGATTGGAAGTGAATCTAAGTGCATTGCTTGAGTGTTTGCATCTAGAGGCACTTGGTGTTCGTGTTTCGCTGTGGGATTCGCTTGTTACTCTTGGTGGTTGCCGCCACCTAAATAGCTTGGAGCAGCGATGATCATCGAGCGGAGGTTGGTGATTGTCTCTAGCTCCGATCGTGGTGATTGTGAGGGGTTCTTGACCTTTCCCCGGTGGAGAGCCAGAAGATACTCTAGTGAATTGCTCGTGGCTTATTTGATCCTCATCTTATGTTGGTTGTGCGGCACCCTATTGAGGGTTTGGCGTGTGATGCCAATTAGCGCGTGAACCTTCAAGTGAGTGAATTGCCACAACGAGAACTAGCTTGCCGACAAGCAAGTGAACCTCGGTAAAAAAATAATTGTGTCATCATTTGATTCCGAGGTGATTGGTCTTCATTGGTATTCATCCTTGTGATTGATTGGTTCACTCCTCGACACGGCGGTATAACTATCTTTCTCTCTCTCTTTACATTATCGCAAACTAGTCATCAAGCTCTTTAGTGTAGCTAGTTGTGAGAGCTTGTTAGTTTGGTTAGTGTGGCTCTTTAGTTAATCTTTGAGAGCGCACTAACTTAGTGTAGTGACATAGCCATTGTGTGGATAGAAACTATAGAAACTAGAATTATGGTAGGTGGCTTGCATTTTTAGTAGGCTAGCGCAATACTTGCTTGGCCTCATAATTGCCTAACCATTTTATTTGTTGTAGAAATTTTTAAAAGGCTATTCACCTCCCTCTAGCCATTAGGACCTTTCAACCAATCAATCACAAGAATGAAGGCCAATGAAGACCAATCACCCCGGAATCAAATGATGACACAATGAGCCTGTTCGCTGGTTGTTTTCTAGGCTAATAAGCCCGACTGGTGCTGGTTTGTTGTGAGAAAAAATATTGTACAATGGCTGATAAGCCCTGGCTAAAACCAATAAGCGAAAATGCAGAATGATTTTTACCAAGGTTCACTTGCTTGCCGACAAGCTAGTCCTAGTTGTGGCGATTCACTCACTTGGAGGTTCACACGATAATTGGCATCACACGCTAAACACTCAATAGGATGCCGCACAACCAACACAAGATGAGGATCACACAAGCCATGAGCAATTTACTAGAGTACCTTTTGGCTCTTTGCCGGGGAAAGATCAAGAACCCCTCACAGTCACCACGATCGGAGCCAGAGATAATCACCAACATCCACTCAACAATCCTCACTGCTCCAAGCCGTCTAGGTGGCGGTAACTACCAAGAGTAATAAGAGAATCCCATAATGAAACATGAACACCAAGTGCCTCTAGATGCAAACACTCAAGCAATGCACTTGGATTCACTCCCAATCTAATAAAATGAATCAATAATGGAGATGAGTGGGAGGGCTTTGGCTAAGCTCATAAGGTTGCTATGCCAATGCAAATGGTCATGAGAGTGAGCTTGAGCCGGCCAAACGATATTTATAGACACCCCCAAACAATAGAGCCGTTGGCTCAATTATTGGGTTGACTACAGGACGACCGGACGCACCGGTCGTGTGCACCAGACGTGTTCGATGTGGTGACCGGACATGTCCGGTCGCTACGTTCGGTCGTAGCCTGACCGCCACATGTCCCTTTTTAATTTGTTTAGCCATTCACGCCCAACGCCTATCCACTCAACAGCGACCGAACGCGTCCGGTGTGGCTGATCGGACATAGGAGGGGCAGCGTTCGGTCGAGTCCAGAGAGCTCCCAGAGCCTCTCAACTATGACTAGACACGTCCGGTGTAGCCGACCGAACGCAGGAGGGGGCAGCGTCCGGTCGAGTCTAGAAAGCTCCTAGAGCCTCTCAACTGTGACCAGACGCGTCCAGTGTGGCCGACCGGACGCAGGAGAGGCAGCGTCCGGTCGAGTCCAGAGAGCTCCCAGAGCCGCTCAACTACGACCGAACGCGTCCGGTGTGGCCGACCGGACGCGCCCCTACATCCGGTCCTCTCTGGACTAATTTTTGCGCGCCACCACGTCACTTTTCTTCATCGAGTCTGGTCAACTAGTTACACTCCCCGAGCCTAGCCAGAATACCGGACACATCCGGTATGGATGTTGGACGTGTCCAGTCACGTCAGGAATACTGCCGCCTGAGAGAGTACCGGACGCGTTCGGTATGCATGTCGAACGCGTCCGATCACCCTGTGACCAGCGCATTCAACTCCTTTTCAACTCTACCTTCTTTACCCTTGCTCAAATGTGCCAACCACCAAGTGTATCACCTTGTGCACATGTGTTAGCATATTTTCACAAATGTTTTCAAGAGTGTTAGCACTCCACTAGATCCGAAATGCATATGCAATGAGTTAGAGCATCTAGTGGTACTTTGATAACCGCATTTCGATATGAGTTTCATCCCTCTTAATAGTACGGCTATCGATCCTAAATGTGATCACACTCGCTAAGTGTCTCGATCACTAAACCAAAAAACTCCTATCAATTTCACCTTTGCCTTGAGCTTTTTTTTCTCTTTCTCCTTTTCAAAGTCCAAGCACTTGATCATCACCATGGCATCACCATCATCAAGTCATGATCTTCATTTGCTTCACCACTTGAAATGTGCCACCTATCTCATAATCACTTTGATAAACTAGGTTAGCACATAAGGTTTATCAATTCACCAAAACTAAACTAGAGCTTTTAGAGGTTTAGAGCCCACCCGCCTGTCCATATTTAAGCCTAGATATTCAATGCCCCTTTCAATTTCGTGCTTATCCGAATATTCATTGTATGATACTAGATCTAAGTACAGATATTCAAAGTTAGGTATCTGTATAGTATTTTAATAGTATCTAAACTATATCAACATCTGTATCCAAATTCAAATTCAAAAGCAAAAATAACTATAAACATCTATATCACATTTATATCTTCGCATTTTATCTGTTTTCATCCCTACCTACCTAGTCCAAGTAAAAAAACTATATACATATCTGTATCCATATATTCATATTTGATCTGTTTTCGTCCCTACCTGGTTCTGTAGCTACAACTCACGGTTCGCGGGTAAAGATGGCAACAGGCAAAATGCCCGCGGATAGAGGTGACGCAGACCCGCACCCGCCACCAAAATCTCACGTCCGCGCCTGCGCCCGCCACCCGCCATGGGCAGCAAACCGAACCCGCACCCGCCATCCACGGGCATGGCTTGCCTGCGGGCATGCCTGTGCGCCCGCCTGGCTAGATCTGGAGGGACGACGGCGGTGGACGAGGACGGCGGCGGTGGCGGGACGGTGGCGAGGTCGCAAGGAGGGCGACGATGGTGGACGAGGACGACGGTGGCGAGACAGCGGTGGCGATTGGAGGACCAAGGGTGGCAGGACAACAGCGCTAGATCTGGAGGGCCGAGGGCGGCTTGACGATGGCGAGCTCGCCAGGACGACGGCCGGCTTGACGGTGGCGCCGGTGGGGACTAGAAGGCACGACGGCCGATCGGCGCTGCGTGTGTGGAGTGCCGGCGGCAGGCACGGAGGTTCCTCCCGGGATCTGGAGGCGAGGAGTGTGGTGGCCGGTTGTAGGTGGTGGAGGATGTCGCCGACAGGCGAGGGTGCGTGAGCAGAGAGAGATAGGGTCGGTGGCTCGTCTCAAGCGAATCGGGGTCGGGGCCCTAGGGGAGCGCTGGAGAGGGGTGACGGCGGCCGCCTGGCGCCTGGTGTGCGGTGCGGGTGTGGCTGGAATGTGGAATGGAGGAGGGAACCCTAGAAATCCTGCTGGTTCCCTTATATAGTTGTAGAGGGGGTCCACATGTCAGGCACTATGTAGCGGGTTCACGGGTTTGCGGGCACGGGTAAGACATTTTCATGCCCGCTATTTTTTTACCCACGGGCACAAACTCAGACCCGTCCCCTTACCGTGGGCACAAAATAGAACCCGTATCCTCACCCTTCCGGGTTTTTGCCCGTGGGCACGCGGGTAATTTATGCCTGTTGCCATCTTGATTCGCGGGTGCTAGGGCAAGCAAGATGTCAAACACAGTGATAACACAGTGGTAGACTCTAGTTGGGTTGGGAAGCTGCTACCTGCAACAAAGATGAGAGCCCTTACTATGTACTTTCTCTATTCAAAATTACTTTCTCTGTTTCTAAATAATTATTGTTCTCGTTTTCCGAGAAATAACTTTGACTAATTTTATATAAAAATATTAATATTTATGGTACATAATTAATATCATTAGATAGATCATTGAATCTATTTTCATAATAAATTTATTTAGAGATACAAATATTACACGTATTTTAATCTAGTCAAACTTATGGCACGGAAAAAAAAACTATAATTATTTTGGGACGTAGGGAGTATATAAGACATTTTGGTTTTTCTAGATATGTAAATTTTACTATCCAATGTATCTTCACTCTGTTCTACAGCACTACTTCAGCAGCGTTTTTCAGCGAAGGAATAATGTTTTTCTCTCACAACAAATCAGCATAAGCCAAATTTCAGCGAAATAAATAGGGGACGTCTAGAAAAGCTAAAAACATCTTATAATTTAAAAGAGTGAGAAACTATCCTTAGAAATACACGTGCCTGAACTATCCTTGGAAATACACGTGCTACAGGCACGTTCTAGACAGCCAGCTTTCAAAAAGCCTTTTCTTGATCCTGCAGTCAAGAAAAATTCCCAAATTCCTGCAGTTCGAGAAAATGTCTACCTTAGCTGTAATGCTTGCCAAGTTTTTGAAAGCCTTTTCTTGATCCTGCAGTTCAATAAAAATGCCCAAATTCCTTGCAGTTCGAGAAAATGTATACCTTAGCTGTATTGCTAAGTCTATGCCAAGTTTTTCGAGGACGCGGATGGCGACATTCCTCATCAATCATCGGGTGCTGCGGCGGTTGTAGGTTTTGAATTCAGTAAAAATTAACCTAGGCCTTGTTTAGATTACCCCAAAATTCCAAGTTTTTTCACTCTCTCTCCATCACATCAATTTTTAGCCACTTGCATGGAGCATTAAATGTAGGTAAAAAAAAAAAACTAATTGCACAGTTTAGTTGGAAATCACGAGATGAATCTTTTGAACTTAGTTGGTCCACGATTGGACAATATTTACCAAATAAGACGAAAGTGCTACTATTCATCGGGTTGAAATTTTCTCCAATCTAAACAAGGCCCTACTCAAATTGATGGAAATCATGTTCTCTGAAATCAAAAGTAAACTTTATGCCATATTGGTGACAACTCAAGAAGCCATACGTCTCGTGTAACTCGGAGAAAACGACTTAACAGTACACACTCCCAGAAACAATTCCGCAGGATAGACAATTGTTGCGACTGTTCAGCAGTAGCATGCTTATCACTTTGTGGTCTGGAAAATTTGAAAATTTCAGCTTTGACCGACTGATAAAGAGTAAACAAAATTTTTGCTGACCCAGTGTATCAGTATCTCTTTCTTGTTGCTGTTGATGGAGTGCACCATCACGGCTTCTTCAACCATGGAAAACGTCCGGTGATGAGGGTAACCGTGCCGTCAAAACTTCACATCCTGTCTCTGTCACCTGGAGCATAGAACAGCATATATAACAAGTTGAAGGGGTAAAAGCTCTCTTTAAATTTTGTCAGACCCACATAATTACTAGCATTGCACTTGCACGTGACTTATTTGTTCTTTCTTGCACAACGAAATCATCTGCATGATAAACAACTTCCAGAATTGATCCTCAGACAAACTCAAAGTACTCACCAAAAGTGTATGTTCAAATTGAGCACTCCGTTTACCATCTGCAGTCACTGCAGTCCAATCGTCAGGCCACAGACGATCATTCCAAACCCCTACAGAATATGAACATTTTTACAGTACTGCTTAACGCTCAGGTGTTTGGAAACAGTTTTGAACTGCGCATCATAAGATATGGGATTTGACGGAACTATATAGTACATAAACTTGCCTGCATTGGGGCCAGTTTAGTTCCAAAATTTTTGGTAAAATGGACATTGTAGTATTTTCGTTGTTATTTGGTAAATAGTGTCCAATTATAGTCTAATTAGGCTTAAAAGATTCGTCTCGTGGATTTCGTCTAAACTGTGTAATTAGTTTTATTTTTTATTTATATTTAATACTTCATGCATGCGTCTAAAGATTCGATGTGACGGAGAATGTGAAAAATTTTGCAAAATTTTTGGGAACTAAACTGGGCCTTGATCATTGGTTCAATTGTAAATGTCTGCCCAGCTTTCATGATACCAACAGCCTTGTTTCCTGCATTAAATAAGGCCAGCATACCTCCAGCTTAATTACACTGTGAACCCTTATGACATAGCTTGACCAGTAGGTATTTACTGCACTATAATACAAGAAATATAAATAAAGAAATAGTTGCAAGAAACATACCTGAATAATGAGGAATGTTTGGGGCGCAGTGAAACAGTTCCCCTATGCCATGGCCACAATAAGACTTCACCTGAAGGAAAGATAATCACAAGGGCATGGATACAAACATACAATCGAGGTAGCAACTTAATATTAATTCTATACCAATCCAATACTAACCACAGATAAACCTGACATCGAAGCATGTCTGTTTATGACTTCTCCGACCTCTCGGAACCGAACTCCAGGTTTAACTGCGCATGAATATGTTTAAGTTCAAATGCCATATATCCTTTCCAAGTATGACCTGACGGTCTTAGAAAAATGTAATAAGGATCAAACAAATGAAATCCTTTTGTTTTTGCTTAGAAGTTTAGGCATATATACAGCAAGGTCAAATACAAAGAATGTCACCTATTGCAATAGCTTTCTCCAAGCACTCATAGGTGCAACGCACAAGCTGTTTGGAAGCTTCATCGACATTTCCAACAAAATATGTCTCATTCAAATCACCTGATGTTGAGACATATGCTAATTAAAAATAGACCATAGTACATTTCAGCAGTTAAACATCATATCAGGCATAGGAGGCTTTACCATGAACACCTTTATAGTATACAGTTACATCAACATTTACAATGTCACCATCCTCAAGTTTCCTGTTAAAAGAAAAGAGAGAATTATCAAAACTAATTGTAATCAAATGTACCAACTTGGACAAAAGTTAATGATAGTAAAAATATTATTAACTAATAAACAAACAAAAGCTTTACTTGTGCCTAACATGAAACTAGAAAGTCAGAATCTGGTATTTGCAAATAAAAAATCTACTACCAACCTACTTACTGCCTCCGGTTCAAAATACTTGTTTTAACTTCTTTTATTATCTTCATTCAAAATACTTGTTGCTCTACAACGTCAAGGCAACTTTAGCCTATTTTCCAGTTTTTACACTTCCCTAATTTAACTAACTTCTTTATCCATGCATGCACACTTTAGAGAACACTAATTGTGGGTGAGATGGTCATTTTACCTCCTCCCTAATTCTTGTGCCCAACTCCAAAACAAGTATTGTGAATCAGATGGTATCAAGCCAAGAACCTACTTGTAGGACAAACTAAAAGTGTGCTGTTATCAGACTTAACAGCTCCTGACTTGTTTCCCTGGTAATTACTTTGAGATTTGAATGGGTCTATCAAATGTATTTGAACATATTATTTCAAATTCTATCAGGTGCAACCATACAAATAGAACTCAAGAAAGATAAATAATTGTAATACATGTGAGTAAATATAAAAATAAATCTTTATGCATGTAAGTAAATATAGAAAAGATAATATTTATACATGTAAGTCAACAATGGCCAAAGCAACACTCAAGAAAAGCATTGGAGAGGTCATTATCACTAGACAAATGAAAGATCAATTTAATGTGCAAATTCAAGTAGGACCTGGCATCTGGAATTCCATGGCAAATGACTTCGTTGACAGACCTGAGTACAAGTGACAACAATGTGAGCAATACCTTTAGTCTCCTAGAACTGATACCAATAACTATTAATTAAAACAAAGGCAACCTACGTGCAACATGACTTGGGGAAGAAATGGTAATTCAATGGAGATGGGTATCCACCTGTGGATCAAGAATGAAAGTTATGATCAAGACACAAATAGTATTTTTCTTAAAAATAGTTGTAGTGATCACAAGTTCATCATTCAATCAACTGGAGTTCAATTTGTTGCATTTAATTCTTAAAGGAGGTTGATCTCACCTCTAGCAATTGTCTCTTCATGGACAACTCTATCAATTTCATCTGTTGTAATTCCTGGTTTAATTACACGAGCAGCTGCATCTAAAACCTCTCTTGCAATCTATAAATGATAATACGAGATAAAGCATAAAAGATTAGGAAAGTGAAATTATAACGTCACAACTAAGCACTCATTTACACATTCTGGGAACTTACTCGACATGTTTCTCTCATCCTTTCTATGAGTTCAGGGGTCTTAATCTACAGAGGCACAAAGAAAGCAGTAATCATCAGAAATTTGTTCATGGAACATATGTGATACTCAAAAACCTCTGAAGGATTTTACCTCTACTCTTTTCTGCAAATCACTATCTAGTTCTATCTTGGGAATTCCCTAAAAAGTATTACAATGTCAGGGAGATTTGAAAGAGCATATTGCAAGAGATATCACTTCAAGTGGAATGGTGAGACGACATTGCATACATACTGTGAAGGAAGAGACCCTTAAAACAACAGGAACTTACATCAAGCGCCCAATCAGGCTTCTCAATTTCATCTGGCACCACACACATCTTTGATATTGGATATGGTCTCAATGGACTGAAAGACATAATCATTCAATAAATGTGAGAAAGGTACTACCCAAATAGCTCATTCCTCCCACCCTAGATTATTAGCAAAGAATAAAGGTGCATTTATGTTCAAAATTTTCAATTTGTCAATGCTCTATTTTGGTGTGAAACTGTGAATGGAAAGAAATGTTCAACACCATGTTTACTGCATCCATGAAGCCACTTTGTTGCTCAAATATACTGGAACTCTCAAATGCACAATTTAATGCTAAAAGACCCATACATGGACAGTGCATAACCAAGTCAAAAAACCTATTGTGGCTATCCAAAAGACATTGGTTCACTGCACATATATGTTAGATTCACTATTGATAGTTAACTTTTTCATAGCTCATTTGCTGCTCTAAACCTTTTGCATGGTTGTGGCAGGGTTATCCTTAGTGTTCCACATAGGTTGTGTCAGAAGGTACCAGCATTTATTTAAGGTAGGAAATCAACCAGCTGAAAATTAATATAAATTTGGAATATTCGAATTTGAGTTGTCACTACCATTTTTTGTGGTGGCTCATGTTGGATTTCAGACCTAGCCTACCTAAACTTGCTTGGGACTAGAAACTAGAAAGTTTTGTTGTTGTTCTTGTTCTTTTTGTATTTGATTGAATTTGAACAACAGAGGCAAATGGAATGCTACATATATTGAACAACAGATCGAACAAAGGAATTGGGGATGTGGTAATAGTATTTTACCCTGTCCAATCAAAACGAGGAAGTTCCAATGCATGTCCCCGCTCTTTTCTCACACAATATTTCCAACCTTCTGGAGACTGCTGGGATGCCAGTGCACCAGGCTTTGGGTGAACATATTTGTGAGAGCTCCATGCAGCCCTAAAACAATCCTGTGTGCTGCAAATGATTTGTGGACACAAAAGAATTTAATGCTTTCACTAGTTCAAAAAGGTGAAGGAGCACACATGAAACATAATTCTACCCTACACTGGTGTGCCAGCACTTCCAATGGATACTTTGATATAAAAAGATGTGTTTCCTTTAAAAAAATCAAAAGATCAAGGATATGAAAAAATACCATTTCCACTAATAGAGGTATCTACAGATACTACTAACTACATACTGTGATGAAGTTTCCACATAAGGCCATAACTAAATGATACATGCCTTTAAAATATGCAGAAGGTTTTATGCTCTGTGTTGTTAAAACAATCAAACTAGCTTATACTCATTCATCCAGAGAGCTTCCTACTATCATGATATTCCAATGCAGTAAAACGAGAGAGAGGGGCTTGCCACTGACCAGAAAGCTGCGTTCTCACGAGGTAGCTTAAGTTCAGCACACTTGGGGCATCTGAAAATCAACACAATAGAGCATAAGCAATGACTTGAAGAAACCAACATGTCTACTATGTGCTACTTTCCAAAGTATAACTCTGCTTTTCTAGCCATATATCACAGCAATAAACAATCAGAGCCACCCAGGTTCTGCTTAATGTTCTAACTACAATTTTTCCAGCCAATATATCACAGCAATGAACAATCAGAGCCACCCAGGTTCTGCCTCAATGCTCTAACTACAAGCAAATGAGAGCTAAAGACCCAATTTCTATAACTTAAAATAAATATCGTCACAACAAAGCTGCGTCAAGCATCAATTCCTATTACTAGATGGACATGTGTAGGGCGTCGAAGCAAAACGCAGCGGGTAAAACTCGACAGCAGATCACTGGTAGAGACAGGAAGCGATATGTGCCAAGCAAAGCGCAGCGGGGAAATGTCGACAGCAGATCGCTGGCGGAGAGAGGAAGCGATATGTTATCGGGAGGAGAGAAAAACGCACTGGAGCTGAGCGGGCTTGCCGCGGCGAGCGCAGGGGGGCGACGCCTCCGGGGCTCCTTTCTCCATCCCTGCTGCCTGCACCACGCCAATTGGATCAGGCGGATCAGTAGACTGCTGGACCCGGGAAGGAAGGGTGCGGAGAACAGAGAGAAGAGTCCCGTCCGGCTCACCTGTGGCGCGCGGAGGCTAGGGTTCCGACGGCGCGGGCGGCGGACACGAGGGGAAAAGAGGAAAAAGGAGGTGGACGAGACAGCCGAGAGGGTTTGCCCGCTGCCTACCTACCGTGCTGAGAGTTGATCCGGGCCGTGCGCGCGGCTGTGTCCTATCAGACACGGGCATTCGGTAAAAAAAAAGAAATTGAATGAACATTCAGTAAAAAATAGGTTACGAAGAAGTTTAATTCCGATATAATAAATTCTTAACCGAATCTGTTATTTGTTATTAAAAACTAATAAATCGACTAAACTCGATTTGATTAATCATTAAGCCAAATATGCAAACTGTACTTCTACGGCAGATAATGCAACAAGTTTAGTTTGTTCTTCTGAAACAAGAAGCCCGTCATGCTGTTTCTGAAGGGGCCTATGCTTCCCAGGCTGGTTTGAAACAAGAAGCTCATCAAGTCATCGTGTTGTTCTGAGGAGGCCCATGTTTCTCATTTGAATCAGGAAGCCCATCATGCTCTTCTGCAGGGGACCATACTTCTTAGAAGGGCTAGGGAAAATTACTTTATGCTCCATCCGTTCCAAATTAGTACATAGAATATCTAGACAAGAACGGAAGGAGTAGATATATAGCTTTTGCTACATGCCTAAATACATGATAGAATCAATATACCTAGAAAATTCTAAACATCTTATAGATTTTTTAGAATGGAGGGAGAACTTATTATCGTTTCAACACCTCGATGTTTTTGGTTAAGGGTAGCAACACCTTGCTAAGCGATGCAAATAGGTATACTTATCTATACCTAATAATAAAGAGGCAAAATTTCTGCCTTTTTTTGGTCTGGGCCTTTTTCATCTGTCCCATTCGTTTTTTAAGTGGATCTAGCCCATTCGTATCTGGTCCACTCGCTCTCCACTCGAGGCCCACTCATCGTGTCCGACCCACTCCAGCTACCATCGGACCGAACAAACCTGCGCGCTCGTGTTCGGCCCACTCGCGGCCCACACCAGCCGAACCACCTACGCAGGACGAAAAAACAAAATACCTACAAGACTCGCGATGTCAACGGGGAATTCCCCGTCGGGGGTTACTGCCCCATCCCCATCCCCGCGAAGGCTCACGGGGAGCACTTCTTCCCCATCCCCGTCCCCGCTCGGGGATTTAATCCCCGCAGGGATCCCCATCCCCGCATTAGCCGGGAGGTTCTCGCCGGCGATGATGGTGAGGTTGGTGATGATGGGCTTGGAGTTGAAGGTGAGCTCCCCGAGCACGGTTCGGTACTGGCCGAGCAGCTCGTCGACCAACGCTTGCTCGGCGGTGCTGGCGGCGCAATTGGAGGAAGCGGCGGCGGCGGCTACGCGAGGCGCGGCTTCTTGGCGCCACCTGGGTCGGGGCCCGCGGCGGATCTACGGGCGGAGGCGGAGGCTTCCATGGGGATTGGGGACCGCGGAGGCGGAGGCGCGCATGACCGGTGGGTGGGCCGTGGGCGGGCGGCAAGCTAGGGTTTGGGGCGCATGGGAGAGGGAGAGAGCGGGAGAGCTAGGGTTTGCGAGGCGGGTCGCGCGCCGCGCCGTGCCGTGCTCTGGATCTGGCCGCCGAGATGGGGAGAGGAGGGGGCACTATCGGGATGGAGAGGAGATCCACGCGCGGCGCCGTGCTCCTGATCCGGGAGGCCTCGATGCCACGAGCCCTCCCCGGAGGGGAGGGGAGGGGAGGGTGCGCCGCCAGCCACCGGGTTGGAGAGGGGAGGGGCTGCCGCCAGATGGGGAGGGGACGGGAGGGGGCGTCGGGATGGGGGAGGGGAGCGCCGCCGAGGGAGACAGAGAGAGAGAGTGGAGGGAGGAAGAGGGAGAGGCGTCGGGGGGGGGGGCGCCGCTATCAGGGCCTCAGGGGCGTGAGGGAGAGGGAGGCATCGGGTCCCCGCGGTGAACGGGGACGGGGGCATGCATACCATCCCCCTCCCTGTCATACCCGACGGGGATGATTTTTTCCCCATTTAATTCCCCATGGGGAGAAAATTTATACCATCCCCGTCCCCTAATGGGTGAATTCCCCGCGGGGAATCGAGGAACGGGGCCCCGTTGACATCTTTATACAAGACGTGGATTTGAACGGCTTACCGTACACCACATAAACTCAAGTTATATTTAACGAAGCTTTTCTTATTTAGCCTTGCTAACACCTTCAAATATTTTACGTGAAAACACCATTATGTTTGGCAAGACAAAAAATAAAACTATGAAAATATGGTATTGCATATACTAGAATAATCTGGTAAGACAAAAAAAACCCCTTCAAAAACCAAGGGCTTACCACCACGCTACACACTGGTAGAGAACCGAGCTTTACTCCCGGTGGGGAACCCCCTCTAGTCCCGGTTCCCCACCCGGGAGCAAGCATCCGGGACTAAAGGGGGGGGGGGTTCCTTTAGTCCCGGGTTAGGAACCGGGACTAAAGGAGGACCTTTAGTCCCGGTGGGTAACACCAACCGGGACTAAAGGTGCCTCCTGACATGCCACGATGGCCGGCACCTTTAGTCCCGGTTGGTAATACGAACCGGGACTAAAGGTTTTTTTCTTTTTTCTTTTCTTTTCATTTTTTTGTTTTCTTTTCAAAATAGGTTTTCGAAGTCGTATTGTACGCTGCTAATTATACATTTATACGCGCATATAGTATGTTTCGGTTCAAGCACAATGAACGTATTAAATCACACAATTCAAGCATAGAAATATATATATATATATATATATATATGCATGCATGCATCATATATATATTTACATGCATGCATGCATATGTGTATTTTACATTATATTATTTCATGTGCATATATTACAAAAGATTGCATTATAGTTGTTGTGACATAACAAGTTTCTTCTCATCCTCTAGCTTGGCTTCAATGGCAGTGTTGGGTCGAAGTAGAACTCGCCCTTGGAATCGATGACCTGCTCATTAAAAAATCCGGCTATAGACTCTTGAATTGCTTTGATTTGGTCTTGCCGTATGACCTTTTCCTCCAACCATCGAGTCTACAGGTTTGAATTAAAGGAAAATAAATTAATATATGCACATATATATATATAAAGACATAGTAACACAATCAATAATAATAATTAAATGAATATATAGTGTATTTTTAACATACTTTGAGTCTCTCTGTAGGAGTTCTTTGGGAGAGCACCTTGATAAACTTGCAAACATAGTAACCACAGTAGTTGTTCCCCTGTTCCTGCCTCAGACACCACTTTACGAGAAAAAGATTTGTCATCCAATCTGGTGATCCGGTGAAAGCTATATGTTTAATTAATAAAGATGATGCGATTCAGGGGACTTACTTTCAATGGGATTACATTCAGTGGCGCTTTGCATTTTTCCATGTGTTGCTTCTCAATAAAGGTTTTCCAAACACTGCCCAATAAAAAATTTGCAACGTCATCAGATATAGTTAATCATCATGTTTGTGTGTATATATAGTTGCTAGAGATCCCGAAATTACCTCTGGATAATATCTATCATATCTTGGTAGTCTTGTTGTGGTTTTCTCATCGAGTCATAGATTATCAAGTGACTTTTCACCAGATCGATGTCCATCAATATCCAGTGATTACTGCATGTGTTTATAGGATATAACGCATAACACTCATTAATTAACTAGAATCAACATATGAGCCATTAAGGCTATGATCGACATGATTAACACTCACTTGAAGTTATAGGGAAAGAGTATATCCTTCTTGTGGCGTTGGTTCACTAAGAAGTTCATGAGGTTACTCTCTAACTCAGACTTCCAATTAGTCTTTGGAGTAATTGGGTCTTTGAATACTATATGGGGATCAACAAAACCAATTTCATTGCAGCCTTCCTTTCTGAGCTCTGTCATTGTAAATCTGCATATATATAGTACTTGTTAGGATAATTTATATGCATATACACACATATGATGAGTTTAATAATAGATCGAAAGAATTATTACTTACAGGCAATAGCAGCTAATGATAACTTTGTCTAGAGAGGTCAGGTGGCATAGTTGATGAAATTCTGCAAAGTCAACATACATAACATCATCGCCACGGAACCAATGTTCGTCTCTAATTCTGACACCAACGCAGAAGTCTTCACTGGTAGACGCCTGCATGTACCACTTGTTTAGCAGGTACATTTGTGTCCCCAGATCAGATAAGGCTTGAGGGTTGTATAGACTCTGGCCTAGTACAAATTTTTTCTTCCAAATATCAACCTCCGCCGCACTCTCAATGTTTCCATCACCAAACATCTGGTAAAGGTCGAGACCAGTCTCATCAAGAAATTCACCAAGGTGATCCAAATCGACATTCGGAGGTATGTTTGCCTGATGCATTAATCCTAAATTCGAACCATATTCATTACCAACAACTAGCGGGGGGATTGATTGGTGCGCTTGTTGTCCGAGTTGGGCAACTCCTTTCCCTGCCCACTTCTTTTTCTGTGCCGCCTCAATTGACTTGGTGAGAGTGCGGTCATAGTCTGATAACGTTGATTTGGACGGCTTACGAGATTCCCGCTGTTGTTGCTGGTAAGAAGTCACCTTTTTTCTTAAAATATCCGGAGCTACGAAGAAGTATGGTTTCTCCGGGTTTCTCCTTGCTTCTTGATTCATTTTAAGTTTGTCATAGAATCTAGACATGTCTTTTTTATATGCATCAGTTCCTTCTTCCTTCTCTTTAGATATTATTTTGGGAATAGCCCTTGGTTTCACGGTGGCTTTCTTTGCAGGCGGGGACTGGTTCTTCATTTGAGGGGCTGGCCTCTTGCTAGGCTTCTTGGTAGGCGGGGGCGGGGGAGGCGTTGGAGACCTCCTTGGAGGTGTTGGCAGCGGCGTTGGAGACCTCCTTGGAGGTGGCGGCTGCGGCATTGGAGACCTCCTTGGAGAGGGTGTGGATGCAGCCTCGTCTTCCAACACAATGTCATCGTACAGAGCACTATGATGATCTGGCGATTGAACAATTGGATTTAGGTTGGGGGAGGATCTGCTACAAAAAAAGGAATGACATATTATTATGAGCAGATTGTTAATTATTTAAGCCAATACAAATTAATGATGTAGTGTTTTCATCCGCACGTACCTATGGTGAGGTAGTTCAGGAGGAGGTGGAGCCAACATCCCTGGAATGATGATGTAGTGCTTGCGCCATAGAATGAATGTCTTCTCCGCTTCTCCTAGAGTCTTCTCGCCATCACCTCCAGGAATGTCAAGAGGCAAATCACTAAAACCTTTTTCAGCTTTATCTACCGAGATGGTAGCATATCCTTCTTGGATTATATTCTCATGAATCCTTGGTGTCTTGGTTCGGTCGATAGGATTAACAAGACCGATAGCCACCTTGATTGTGGAATTCTCCTTCGGAATGTGTAGCTCACACGTTGTACAAGGTTCAGTGACGTCATCCACAGGGAAGCGCAGTCCTGTGTCCCCTTGATTTGGTATCTCCGTGGAAGCGCAGCTGCTTTTCAACTGAACAGATTGGCTAATGTTGATTCCTGGCTCTGATGCCTGCTTGCTTGCACTCACTGCTATTTGCACTTGCCTTTTGATTTCCTCCTGCATTCTCGCTTCAAGGTTTTTTTTCCCGCTCCTGTGCTTCACGCACCGCTTCCTCCAACCTCTGGAGCCGCTGTGCATCTTCTTCCTTCTTTCTCTGGCGACTTCTGTAGGAAGGTCTGTCCTGAGGGAATCCATGCTCCCACGAGACACTTCCTTTGCCTCTAGTTCGGCCACCATGTTCAATAGTCCCGATGGCGTATGTCAGCTCATCCTTCTCTCTGTTGGGCCTGAACGCACCACTAGCAGTAGCTCTCTAAGCATAAAACAATCTTTCTGCTGCTTCTTGCAGTCTTGCGCCATAAACGCACTTCCCTGTCTCCTGGTCTAGTGTTCCCCCATGACCGAAAAACCAATTCTTTGCACGTTCTCCCCACTCGAGTGATTCTGGTCTGATACCCTTGGCAAGAAGGTCTGCTTCCATTTTGTTCCACTTCTTAATGGCAGTTGGGTAGCCACCTGATCCCAAGGTATGGTGGTATGTCTTCTGTTGGGCATTACGTTGGTTCTTTATCACCCGACTCACACCCTCTTCCGAAGTCTTGTACTGTACAAACTCATCCCAATAGGGCCTCTGCTTTGAGATCGGGCCTGGGACAGTAAAATCTGGTGCTATGTTCTTCTTGACATACATCGTGTATAGGTGTTTCTTCCAAGTCTGAAACTGGGTGGCCATTTTCTTCATTGCCCAATCCCTAACTCGCTCCTTCAATTCATCACCATCTATTATATCATCATAACCATCTGTTTGGAGCATGAAATGTACCAAGACATCATTCCAAATTAACGCCTTGTCATGATCGGAGACAAAACTGATATGAGGAGCATTGGTCTTCTTCTTCCATTCACGGGTACTAATCGGGAGCCGGTCCCGTACAAGGTAACCACAGTGGTGCACAAATTTCATTTTATTCGGCGCCCCCGGTTCTCCTGTATCCACATTGAACTCCGAGATGATGAAGCGACCCTCCAATGGCTTTTTGGGACCTCGAACATTTTTACTCTTCGTTGTAGTTGTTGATGTCGATCCAGAGGGCTACAAAACATAAACATTATTTTTAATGTCATGAGCACACATAAGACATATGATAATATATATAGCTAATAATAAAAAATATATACTTGGCCAATATGTTGTTGCTCATTTTGTTCAAGAGCTAAGTACTGGCTCCCGTCATCTACATCCTCTTGCACATTATTTTTAGCACCATCATCGCCGGCAACTTGAGTGCCAGTGTTGATCAAATTCATCATCAACTCCTCCTCATCCATATTTCTCGGGTCGGCCATCTAGCTTCAAAAAACAAAACTAATATATAGTACGTCAAATCTTTGCTTATTACATGCGTAAAATCTACAAACAATATGCATTATTAAATCTCGCCCCTCGATCACGGACGCAATTCGCCACACTAGGACGAACTACGTCGGTACTAGGGCGAATTAGGGCATGAGAAAGGGCGGTGTGACAAGAGTGGCGGTGCTCCACTCCGCCGTATATATGTCTGTACACATGGGTGAACGAGGGCGGCGGTGCTCCGCCGTATACATAGAAACGCATGGACGAAATGCATATGAATACAAATGACGTATATATACGTGTCGGCGCGGTGGCTGGTGTGCTGACGACGATGACGTGAGGCGGGCCGGCGTGCTGACGACGACGACGACGTGAGGCGGGCCGGGGCGGTGTCGGTGCGTGATGTTGTGATCCTATGTACCATGTGAACCATGTAGTCATTCATCATATGAGAAAATTCTATGTTAATAATGTAAGTATAAGTCATTATGAGAAAATCTATAACATTGAAGTTTTCCTTCATTTGTCTGTAGCCATGCATGCAAGTCCAACAAAAACTGCTAACATCATCACATGTGATATTTTTGATAAACTAAAAAACGCTTAGTTTACAAACTGGGTATCAAAATTGAGTTCCTATTTGACCATTATATATCCTACAACAAATCCTTAAAAAAAGACCCTACATGAATATATATTTGGATAAAATTTCGTTAACAAACATTGATCTATGAAGATAGAAAAAATTCTTCTATTGAAACTGCATCTTGAAATAATGGCATATCATATAGTGATGAATATATGGCGGTTGATGGGCTGGATCATTTTCAGCTTTAGTGACAACGACAATGGTTGCCATCCTGAGGAGTTCGTAACGAAAGTTCATTAGCGGATGGTTCGTAGCGTTGTTTCCAAATAATATATAGCGTGTTTATTATACAAGCCATGGATTTACATCGATCTAATTAATTTCTAAAGTAATTTCATTGGTGGTCCTTAATTATACTGTCATGAGTTCAGGTCCCAGTGATCTTAAAATGTATTTGTGTACCATAAAATGCAGTTTTTGACACTCTAATTAAACTTGCTAATTTATCCATATAATATCCAAATATTCAAAACTTGCCTTAAGATATGTTTTTATTTAAAATCATTTATAGTTCCAAATATTCATTTTTAGTTTCTAGATTTTGTGATTCAAAATTTGGAATTTTCAATCAACCTCGACCGTTGACATGGCTTACACCAAAGTTATAGTTTTCGACGTGATCTATAACTCTTCAGTGGAGGGCTCGGACGAATGTACAAAGAGATCGACGAATATATCACCTCGATCAAGCTCGGCAGTGTACTGGAGGGCCTCGGGCCGGCGCGGTGGGGCAACGCGCGGTGGAGGGCCTCGGGCGCGGAGGAGGGCGCGGTGAAGGGCCATGGGCAAGCGCGGAGGAGGGGCACGGGCGCGCGCGGTGGAGGCCGCACGAGGAAGAAGACGGCGGCGCCGGTGTCACGGAAGGCGAACGGACGCGGCGCGAGGAAGAAGAGGGCGGCGGTGTTCGACGAGGAAGAAGACGAGCGGATCGATCTGCGCCAGGCGCTGGAGGTTATATAGCAGAGAGAATTACTCCCGGTGCCAGCCACCAACCGGGAGTAAAAATCCTTTACTCCCGGTGTGTATTACCAACCGGGAGTAAAGGTGCCTTTACTCCCGGTACGTGTTACCTTTACTCCCGGTTGGTAACACGCACCGGGAGTAAAGGCTTTTTTTTGACGGGCCACGAAACTGCAGCCCACCTTTACTCCTGGGTGGGCTTCCCACCCGGGAGTAAAGGTGGCCTGCAGTTTCATTTCCCGCCTGTTTTAAGCAATAGTCTTGTTAAATACAATAGAAATGCAATAGTTTTTATTAAATACATAGTAAATTAAATAAAAGGCATAAAATTATTTTGTTAAAAATATGAATTTTCTTTTTGTTTATTGCACATAGGAAAAATCGATAACCTAACTTTTTTTTATTTTTTGTTAGAATTATAAAACATAATGTAACTAATATTTATTATTTCGTTAATGCAAAAATGTAGTGTTTAATTAAAATTATTAAAATTATTGGTTTTGGACAGGAAATTTGTTTTCACATCATTTTAACGTTAATATTTTAATTTTTCATCACTCAGTATCCTAATTTACCTTTTTGAGAGAGAAATCCCACCAAATCAAACATTGATTTAATTTGAAACATGACATAATAAACATCTGAATTCACAATTATTACATAATATCTCAAACACACACTATATTAAATCACTATATCATCAAGTGGGCACAGCAGTGAACTTCTTCTTTACGTATGTCCCTTGGTTATGATCGCTTCGTAACCATGGAGTGTCCTCATCATTTACCAAGATGCTAGGGTCTTTGTTCACTTTGAAGGGCGGAATTCGGTCATCCTTTTCATATTCTTCTAACATGTCCGACTTGTCCTCAATTCCCACGATGACTCTTTTCCCTGAAAGAACTATGTGGCGCTTTGGCTCTTTGGTTGAGTCATTATCGTTTTTCCCTCTTTTTGGTTTGGTAGACATATCATTGACATAGAACACCTGATTCACATCCTTGGCAAGGACGAATGGTTCGTCTTTGTACCCAATATTACTAAGGTCTACTGTTGTCATTCCATACTCATTGTCTACTGTTACCCCGCCTCCGGTCACCTTGACCCATTGGCACTTGAACAATGGGATCTTCAAAGTAGGTGCATATTCTAGTTCCCATATTTCATCTATGCGTCCATAATATGTCTGCTTATTCCCATTCGGGTCTGTGGCATCTATGCGGACACCACTGTTTTGGTTGGTACTCCTTTTATCTTGGGCTACTGTGTAGAATATGTTCCCATTTATCTCGTACCCTTTGTATGTGACGATATGCCATGATGGTTGCATAGCCAATAAATACAGTTGCTCATAGATGCTCTCATCACCTTGACATTTTTTTCGCAACCAACCGCCGAAAGTTTCCATGTGCTTATGCGTAATCCAAGCTTCAGTCTTCCCTGGAAACTCGGATCGTAAGAGATCCTTGTGTGTCTCAATATACGGATCTACCAAAGAGGAGTTCTGTAGAACTGTGTAGTGCGCTTTATTGAAATAATCATCATCCGTACCAATATATGTTTTCCTCCCTAGTGTCCCCTTTCCGCTTAGTCTCCCCTCATGTCTCGATTTAGGAACACCAATCGAGTCAAGGTCGGGAATAAAGTCAACACAGAACTCAATGACCTCTTCTGTTCCATAGCCCTTGGCGATGCTTCCTTCTGGGCGAGCACGGTTGTGAACATATTTCTTCAGGACTCCCATGAATCTCTCTAAGGAGAACATGTTGTGTAGGAACACAGGACCGAGAGTGAAAATCTCCTTGACTAGGTGAACTAGGAGGTGTGTCATAATATCAAAGAAGGAAGGAGGGAACACTAACTCAAAGCTGACGAGACATTGAACCACATCATTCTGTAGTTTAGCTAGATCAGTTGGATCAATTGCCTTCTGAGAAATTGCATTGAGGAATGCACATAGCTTTACAGTGGCTAGACGTACATTTGGAGGTAGAATTCCTCTTAATGCAACTAGAAGTAATTGCGTCATGAGAACGTGACAGTCATGGGACTTTAAGTTACAGAATTTCTTCTCTGGCACATTTATAATACCCTTTATATTCGAGGAGAATCCAGATGGTACCTTGATGTTGTTTAAGCATTCAAACATGATTTCCTTCTCCTCTTTGCTTAGAGTGTAGCTAGCAGGACGTAAGTAATGGCGTCCATCATCTGTCTTCTCTGGATGCAGGTTGTCTCTTTCTCTCAAACAACGCAGGTCCTGTCGTGCTTCAAATGTGTCCTTAGGCTTTCCATACACACCCATAAAGCCTAGCAGGTTCACACAAAGATTCTTCGTCAGGTGCATCACGTCGATCGAGCTACGGACCTCCAGGACTTGCCAATAGGGTAGGTCCCAAAATATAGACTTTTTCTTCCACATGGGTGCGTGACCGTTAGCGTCTTTCGGAACAGGTTGGCTTCCATGTCCTTTTCCAAAGACGACTTTCACATCATTGACCATATCGAGTACATCCTCACCGGTTCGGTTGCGAGGCTTGGTCAGGTGGTCTGCCTTCCCTTTAAAATGCTTACCTTTCTTTCTTACGGGGTGATTTGCAGGAAGAAATCGACGATGGCCAAGGTACACGACCTTTCGACATTTTTTCAAGAATACACCTCTAATATCACCGAAGCAGTGTGTGCATGCATTATATCCCTTGTTTGACTGTCCTGAAAGATTACTTAGAGCAGGCCAATTATTGATTGTTACGAACAACAATGCTCGCAGATCAAAGTGTTCCTGTTTGTACTCATCCCACACACGTACACCTTCTTTATTCCACAAAATGAGAAGTTCGTCAATAAGTGGTCTCAGGTACACATCGATGTCATTGCTAGGTTGCTTCGGGCCTTGGATGAGCACAGGCATCATAATGAACTTCTGCTTCATGCATAACCAAGGAGGAATGTTGTAGATACTTAGAGTAACAGGCCAAGTGCTATGACTACTGTTCTGCTCTCCAAAAGGATTGATACCATCTGTACTTAAAGCAAACCTTAAGTTTCTTGCGTCATTTGCAAACTCCGGGAATTCTCTGTCGATTGCTCTCCACTGGGACCCATCAGCAGGGTGTCTCAACATATTGTCTACCTTACGGTCTTCTTTGTGCCATCGTAACAATTTTGCATGTTCTTTGTTTCTGAACAGACGTTTCAAGCGTGGTATTATAGGAGCATACCACATAACCTTGGCAGGGATTTTCTTACGCGGACGTTCGCCCTCAACATCACCAGGGTCATCTCGCCTGATCTTATACCGCGACGCATGGCATACCGGGCATGCATCCAATTTCTCGTACTCTTTGCCACGGTATAGGATGCAGTCATTAGGACATGCATGTATCTTCTCTATTTCTAGCCCCATAGGACAGACAACTTGTTTTGCTTCGTAGGTAGTGGCGGGCAATTCATTGTACTTCGGAAGCATCTTCTTTTGGATTTTTAGTAACTCTCCAAATCCCTTGTCAGATACACCATTCTTTGCCTTCCATTGCAGCAATTCTAGTGTGGTTCCCAATTTTTTCTGCCCTGCATCACAAGTTGGGTACAACAATTTCTTGTGATCTTCTAGCATCCGCTCGAACTTGATCTTCTCCTTTTCACTTTCACATTCTCTTTGTGCATCACGAATGACCTGACAAAGATCATCAGCCGGCTCATCTTCTGCGGCTACCTCTTCTTCAGCTTCTCCCATTGCAGTATCATTGAAGCATGCACCATCAGGAATAATATCATTGTCGTCCCATTGTTCTTCTTCACCTTCTTCCATTACAACACCGGTTTCTCCGTGCTTTGCCCAACAAATATAGTTTGACATAAAACCCGACTTGAACAAGTGTGAATGAAGAGTCCTTGAGCAAGGATATTCCACCGTATTCTTACATATGGCACATGGGCAGCACATGAAACCGTCGTGTTTGTTTGCCTCGGCCGCACGTAACAAAGAATGCATGCCGTCAATGAACTCTTGGGAGCGGCGATCAGCATTATACATCCAATAACGGCTCATCTGCATTACATGACATAAATATCGTATTAAAACCTAGATCATAATTAATTATTTATACAACATGCATGCCACCACAAAAGATACAAATTTATGAAAGCATCGCTACAATGTAGACAATCCCAACTACCACTAAAAGAACTAAAGCTAAAATACATTTTAGGAGCACAAGGATTTCGCGACCAATCTCAACTAAAACAGATAGATCCCCCGATTGTGCAACATCTTTGGGCTTCTTCGGCTGGATCACTGCCTCATTAGCCGCCGTATCTGCCTGTTGTGCAAGATATTTTTGCACGAGTTCAACATACTCTTCCTCCCAGTAGAAGCCTGAACATCGTCCACTGCCATCCCACTGAAATTAAAACAAAAAATTAGAACTTTAATCACAACCATCATGAAAATAGGTATAAACTAACCATAATCATTAAATACGATAAAATAACTCACATTGTGATCCGGACACTTGTAGAAGATACGATCCTTGTTGGGACCCTCCTTCTTCACTCGGTACTCCATCACAATCTTCGTCTCATCACGACACTTGCCGCATGGAATGAGAGGAAGACCCGGCCTAAGTCGCTTTGGAAACCCATGAGAGGCCGAGGACCCGGAAGCAGTTGCCATCTACTCTCTATACTCATTTTTTAATACACTATAAATTTCTCCTTTTATAAACAAATAAAATTAACAAACTATAAAATTATCTAGATCTCTAAACAATGATATTTTTAATGGTCATTGTGTTCTCGTCTTTTACTGCGGCAGGTAAGTAATTCATATGATATTTCCGCAAATTAACAGAAGAATGGGAATGTACACACATAACAGACTACTACGTTTAGGTACGGTGATTGACAGACTACTACGACGATATCGGGACATGTGAATAAATAACCATCCGTACTAGTTGACCTTGCTTACGTAATCAGCTCGACGAGCATGTCTCCACCGGACGGCACCGTACTTGGTCAAGGAAGAGCTCCGATTCTACGAGGAAGGGAACACGGTCTTCCACGACCGTTGTCGCTCTCCCTCGTAGAATCAAAGCTCCTCCTTGACGTCCGTTACCACTCGGCAGAGAACATCCTCGCCGACCTGAACACGGTCCGCAAGTTCAACTAGTAAGGATTTGCTATAATTTTCTAACTATTTTCTAACTTTATATTTATATATACTACGTTTAGGTACGGTGATTGACATACTACTGCGACGATATCGGGACATGTGAATAAATAACCATCCGTACTAGTTGACCTTGCTTACATGATCAGCTCAGCGAGCATTTCTCCACCGAACGACACCGTACTTGGTCAAGGAAGAGCTCCGATTCTACGAGGAAGGGAACACGGTCTTCCACGACCGTTGTCGCTCTTCCTCGTAGAATCAAAGCTCCTCCTTGACGTCCGTTACCGCTCGGTAGAGAACATCCTCGTCGACCTGAACACGGTCCGCAAGTTCAACTAGTAAGGATTTGCTATAATTTTCTAACTATTTTCTAACTTTATATTTATATATACTTTAACCTTCTTTCATGTAAATATACAAGCTTGAAGTGATTTTGAGCTCAAATTGCTTACAAATGAAAAAAACCACAATAAAGAACCATAAATATATATAGTGAACAAAACGGCATAAGATAATGGTAAAAAATGAGAGTATGAGATTGGTAACCTTTACAACTGAAGAATCAACGAAGGAATCGAAGAAATCGACGGAGGAATCGAAGAATGGATGGAGGAACAATGGAGGGAGGGAGGAAGCAAGAACACTACTGCAGTGAGCTTCAAAATGTGCTGAGCTCGGGCTCGGGGCCGGGAGGAAGGAGGAGACGGCCGATTTATAAAGGGAGAACATTTAGTCCCGGTTGATGGATCCAACCGGGACTAAAGGTAACTTTCCAACCCCGGGCGCAGCCACGGCCCGGGAGTAGACCTTTACTCCCGGTTGGAGCCACCAACCGGGAGTAAAAGTATACCTTTAGTCCCGGTTGGTGGCTCCAACCGGGACTAAAGGTCCCTGCCACATCTGTCTGGCGCAGTAGCCGTTGGGCAGGGACCTTTAGTCCCGGTTGGAGCCTCCAACCGGGACTAAAGGTATTTCTAGTCCCGGGGGCAAAAAATTCCGGGACTAGAGCCCATTTTGGTCGAGGATCAAAGGTCTGTTCTCTACTAGTTACAAGAACTTAGGTGATGTTTAACGAAGCTTTTTTTATTTAGTCTCGCTAACACCTTCAAATATTTACGTGAAAATATGATTGGCATGACAAAAAAATAAAACTATGTATGGTATTGCATATAGTAGAATAATCTAGCAAGACAAAAAATACAAATAATAAATAAATAAAACTACGAAGATGTGGTATTGCATATATTAAAATAATCTTGCGTATATTATATGTAATAATGTTAAAATATGTCTGCCGCTAGACTTGCCGGTTTACTTTAGATAGACATGTGATTACGGTTCAAATATACAGTCTGAGTAGAATCAAGTAACTCAGTTGGCAAGTCCTAATTTCTAGATGTGTATAAACTTGCTCTAGTTCTCTTCTGATTTGCAGTTCCAGTGGCCATCCAGTGATATGCCTCTAAAGGACATGTACTTGGTTGAAATTTATTTTCTGACTTAAAAAATATGCCAATGGCTACCACCTTCTCTTCAGGCTTCTTAGACTCGAGCGTGATGCTCCATATTAGTTTTTGTTCAGTTGGGTTACATAATCACCAAATGACATATATAGAGAAAAAACACATCTAGAAATTAGGATCTATATAGACTCGAGGGTGATGATCCATATTAGTTTTTAGTTTTTGTTCGGTTGGCCTTGTTCTACAGCACTACTTTAGCAGTACTTTTCAGCGAATGAACATTGTTTTTCTCTCACAACAAATCAACATAAGTATCAGCCCGCTCGCCTCTCTTCTCCGTGCGCCTCCACCAACCAATAAGCAAGCCAAGGGCGGCGAGCCTTATAATTTTTTTGATTTATTTAACGTGTTGGGTTAAACCTAATTAATAAATTCAATAAAAAATAGATATTTTATTACTATTTGTACGAGAGTCATACAATAAACATGTGTCCCGTTGCAACGCACGGGCATTTTTGCTAATATATATCATAGAAAAGCAACAACAATGAGACGGATCCCTTAGATGGGTGTTTATAATTAAAGTTTAGTTTATTTCTTCTTCCAAAACAAGAAGCCCATCATGCTTTTCTGAAGGGGCCCATGCTTCCCAGGCCTGTTCTGAAACAAGAAGGCCATCAAGTCATCATGTTCTTCTGAAGGGGCTCATGCTTCTCAAGCTGTTCTGAAACAAGAAGCCCATCATGATCTTCTCAACCGGCCCATAGGACTGTTCGGCGGCTTTTCGCTAGCACTGTGGCTGCTTTTGTCCACTGTAGCAACTAGCGCGGCGCCCGAACATGTGGCATGTGGGTGGGTTACGGCCTTGCGCGGCGCCGCCACGAATTGCTGATTCGCCACAAAACCAGCCGGTTCAAACGGCTCGCAGTGGCTCAATTGCACGGCCGCTGTTTCTTCGTTTTCCTGTTCGCCCGGGCAATCGGTCCGTTTTCTTTTGGTCTACTAGCGTCGCGGCAGCCAACCCCTGCAAGCTTGCCACACTGCCAGCCTGCAGCGTGCGCGTGTTGGATTAGCTCTGCATGCATATGCTTCGCGAGGTCGTATGTCGTATCACATGTTCGGCTCGAATATGTACGCGCTAGCTACTAGCACTACACATGGCAGCTCTGCGTGCATGTGCCCCGTGACCATAAAAAAGCTGGTCTGTTGGACTTGCTGGATGGACCATGACGCGCGCCAGCTTTCCAAACTAAGCTCGATCCGTCACGTCGAGCACAAGAGTCGCCACGCCGGTAGCAGGCCGGCCGGCGACATGCACGGGTGTGCTGGCCGGCGGCAACAAACCTACGTATATATGTAGCAGCCCTGACCCCTGATACCACCAACGCGGCTTCGCCCGCCGGCGCTTTCCTCTGTTTGCAACTTTCCCTTTGTCAAACCAAACAGTTGCCCTCGTGCCCCGGAACGGCGCCGGCGCGGCCCAAAAAAGCTAGCGGCTGCTGCCGCCGCTTTGAGCGCCAACTTTAACGGCCCCATTGCTTCATTGTTAGTGCCGGCCGGCAGCGCGCGTCTGCGGATCGGAAACGGATGCCGCACTCGCGGCCTCGGCAGTTGGCACAGCTACGATTATTTCATGCTGTGTATGTACAATACAGCAAGCAAATTAAACATGGCCGGGCGCCCAGGCTCGGAAGGTCTCAGCACTCAGCAGGATGTATCCAGCCCGTGTATGCCGTGGGCCTGCTGTTGGTGCAGACACCAGAGGGGCGCAAAGAGACGATGGCAATGCAAGAAACACACAGAGCTTCAAAAGAGCAAGAGGTAGCGGTGATCGATGCTAATAATACCGACTGCTACCCAACTGGAGGCTTCACTGCATCTGCATGCTCTTGCAAAGTTGCAAGTACAGGGATGGAGGGGGGCGCGTTTGAATTCCAACATCGTCTAGTAGCTCTTACAGCAGCACGCAAGCAAACAATAAGCAAGGGAGCAAAGAGCCGAATAAAGACCGGCGGTCTTTGGGCAGCAGGAGGATTCCAGACGGTGGCTGCCCTGGCCTGGCCTCCCTTTACTCGACAGGGGGCGAAGAACCAAGACAAAGAATAAAAGAAGAGGAGAAAAAGACACAGTAAAGAGCAGGGATAAAGATACACGACTGTTAGCCTGCCCTGGTACGTGCTAGCTAGCTAGACTGATAGAGCATTTCCAAGAGACTCTCCATATCTTTCCTAATTACTAGGAATAAAGATTTTGGTGAAAAACTAACCTCCAACGGTTTTTCTAAATGGTCATCCAAATATAGCCATCTTCTATTCGGATTTTTCGCTAGTCAAAAATAGAAGACGAGAATGACTCTCTAGAGTGCGCATGAGATATAGAAAAAACTGTTGGAGACTGAAAAGATATAGAAAACGATTTTTATGTAAATGGCTCTCCAAATGATGATTTAAAGAATGAGATTTAGAAAGGCTCTTGGAGATGCTAAGCATCAGCAGCAGGCAGCTGTGCAGCAGCTAAAACAGTGGGGAAAGAAAAGACAAGGATGGGGGCCCGGAAAAGGAGCCCATCTCTTCGTCTAATTAATCTACCATATAACCAACGCAAAAACATAGATATATATTAATTAGCTAGAGAACGAAGGATACACCTAGCCATCAAGTGATCAGCTCGATCGATCGACTAGCAGGTTTACACAGCCGAGATATACGTACGTACGTGATTGGAACGTTTAACCAAGCTAATTTAAGAGGTCACTAAGCACTAGATATATAGCTTCATAGTTCATAGAGCCACTTGTTAAAAGGAGATTCTCGATCGGAAGCTAGGTAACAGTAGCAACTTGCTACTCTAAGCTTGAGTAGGAGTAATTATATTAGTATGGAGCAACCCCCATGTTGGCTGCCGCCGCGTAGAGCCCTTCCTTTAGAAGCCCGTCCTTTCTGATCTGGTGATCCTGGTAAAGCCAAAAGCATCGAAATTTGGTTTAGTTTAAATCATTTTAACCATGATTTGTTGGGAGCATGATATGATAATGCTTAAATGTACTTAGTAGTATACATTTTGCATGTTATCATGCCTTTTTTGTTTGAGCTAACTGCTCCTATAGTCTTAATTATATATAAGAGAGTCACACAAGAATATATCTGCAATCTGGCATGTGCTATATATATTTATTGTGGTTATGCATGAAAAATGTTTTTTTTCCAGGCATGTAACAGTTTCGATGTACTGGAACAAGATCAGAATTCCAAAGATTTCCAATGCTAATCTAATAGGCAGATCGAGATTTGACCAACAATACTTGACAGAATCAAAAGACAAGTAACAAGTAGAAAATTTTGAGTATACATTATACATTTGTATAATATATACCAAATAATAATGGAAGGATGGGGTTCCATTATTACAAGTCGCCCAATATGATCATCTTGTCTTTTGTTTGAGTAATCCAAGAGTTTTTTCTAGTGAGAGAATGCAAAAAAAAAAAATTGAACTACATTGTTATGTTAATATAATCATGTAGGTTGGCATTATGAAAACAACCTATATTTCTCTCTTTTCATTGCAGATATTTTCATAATATATATGTTCATAATATATAGTATAAGAGAGTCATACAAGAATATAAATGCAATCTGGCATGTACTATATATGTTTATTGTGGTTATGCATGAAAAATGTGTTTTTCTTGCATGTCTCAATTTCGATGTACTGGAACAAAATCAGAATTCCAAAGATTTCCAATGCTATTCTAATAGGCAGAGATTTGATCAACACTTGACAGAACCAAAGGACATGTAACAAGTAAAAAAAATTGAGTAATCCAAGAGATGTATTCATATATACAATACCAATTATGTTAATATATAATCATATAAATTAGTGTAAGACAACATATATTTCTCTCTTTTTATTGTAAATACTTTCATAATATAATAAATTTACTAGTAGAAATTGTTGATGGAACATAAATTTCTATAAAATATCAGTCAATGTCACAACCAAGAGAAGTAAAACATTTTAGCAGAAAATCCATCTTATCTTCTATAAAAGTATTGGAGATTACCTCAACCTCACCCTTTGTTTTTGCAAGGAAAATCACGGACACATTAACAAATACATTTAATTTGTTTTTTTTTCACTTTTGAACCTTGCTATTGAACTAAAAGGGGTGACGATATTAGCTATAGTTATTTGACACATTTGACTTTATAACGGTATTTGGTGCATATGCACGACCACTACTATCTTTTAAAATCCTCCAAAAAAATATTTTGCAAGTATTTCACATAAAACTCTACCAATATATATATATATATATATATATATATATACTGCATGTCTCCAAACTACCCTTTCCGTAAATCATTCTGGCTTTTGTAGGTGCAAATCTTTGCTAGGTACCTAGATATACATTATGTCTAGATACATAGTAAAAACTTATACGTAGAAAAGCCAAGACGACTTACAATTTCGAGTGGAGGAAATAAAAGATATAAAAAGATATTTATGTTTGTAATTTTTAAGTTTTGACCAAATCTTGTCCCAAATGAAAAAAAAATGTGATGGAGGAAATATAACAGTACATTGACAAGGTTTTGACGGATTCATCACCTGAGGTAGCAGGCTTGTCTTCTTGAGCCCCTGGTGATCCGGCATGAGTCCAAAGTGGATGTGTGGAAAGTGCGCCCACTGCAGCAACAACCAAAACCACCACGCCAAACATGGATTTAGAAAGGAGGGGGGAAATGCATGGAGCTTATCATGCGGTTTTGGAAGTTCGGGAAACCCTAGCAACGAACAGTACAGGCACGAACAAAACCCTAGAGTGCGAGTGGATCACACCAGCAGAAATCATGCATAAGAAAGAACCGAAGGAGAAAGATCTAAGCGAGGCGATAGAGGAGGGGAAGAAACCACAGACGTTCTTGGCCGCCGCGCTGAAGGCCTCCCTGTGCGAGATGTCGGGATTGCCAGCCTTGATGCGTTGGATTTCGTCCCTGCAATCGCATTCCCCGTCCCCGAGGGAGAGCCAGCAGAAAAAGAAATAGAAAAGGGAGACGTCAGATCGATGCATATGATCAGTACTCCTATTCAGCAGCTAGCTCAGCAACACGACACTAGTATGATTTGCCATCACCGATGTATCATTTGCCATGCCTTATGTAACGAATACTGCTCGCTACTACTAGATCTTTCATCCCTTCCTGAGAGAGAGAGAGAGAGAGAGAGAGAGAGAGAGAGTGGAGAGAACGACTGAACGAGAGCAAAAACTATCAGGGTCTCTCTCTCTTCCTTCTGCAAAAGTTCTTGCCTCTGTACCCGGACCGGGCCCGGGCCGGCCGGCCGGCCGGCTGCTGCCAACGAGGCGGCATGCATTGCCGTGACCGATGAGAGAACCACACCGGCCTTATACACTGTAACGCACAGCATGAAAAATGTAGTAGCTAGCATATTATACTGGCACTCACTTGATGAAGCGGTTGTACGCCGACGGCACGCGCTGCCTCTTCTCCGGAGCTGCAGAGACAGAGAGACACGAGGCACACAAAAACCTGTTAGACACACAGTCATGCCGCGCCCATGAAACACGGCCAGCAGTGCTCACTGCTCGGCATGCAGCACACAGCATGTACGCAGGAACTCGGCGCATGGACTGAGGTGCACTCTGGTAGCACACCGTAACAGCGTCCACTGCCCGGTTCTCACAGTGAAAAGAGCTCGAGAACGAAACAAAGATGTGCGCCGCTCGCTCGCTCTCGGACGGTAGATTGAAAGCGAGCCAGCCAGCCAGCGGTGTGGGCGACTGGGCGTTGCACTTATTGATGCGACATGTACAACACCTAGCTAGGCGCATGTGTCTCTAGCTCGCCCATCTGTACGTGTGCTCACTGATCTAGTCAGCCAGAGCGAGCATGGAGCTAGAAGATGAGTATTCTTGAGTTAAACTGAACTGCATGTTTCACCTAGCTTCCTCAAGGCCAGGCTCAGGCTGATCGTATGATCGATCTCAAGAACGAAACCGAGCAAAACTTGGACACTCCGAGATAGCGAAGAAGAAATAGCAAATTAATAGAACACTTGGCGACGTGCGTGGAATGGCTATTAGGTGGACTCACGTCTGTTGATGACGGGGTTAGTGCGCGGCGACGGTTCTTTGGCCCCTTTACCCGCTGCAAGCGATGGGTGCGGGGGCGGCGCGGCAGCGTTCCTGCCGCTGGGGATCAGGCCGCCGAGGCCGTGCTGCTCCAGCAACTGCAGGCTCGGGTTCGCGGCGCTGGATATCTCGTCCTGCATGCGTGCGCGCGGACACAAGATTATTAGGCATGCAATATATGACATCTCGGAGCGAGCTAGCTCCGGCAAACTTTGAAGCACGCAACGACGTGTCTCCGGCCGGCCTGCCGGATCTCCACGCGCGTACCAGCAGGAGGGATTGGTGGTGAGGGTTGGGCGCGAGGTTGAGCGACTGGGGGAAGTGGAACTGCCCGTTGTTGAGCGAGGTGGCCGGCGCCAGCGCCGTGGTGATGGTGGTGATAGTACTGGTGACAGCAGCTGGTGGTGGGGCGGCCGCCGTGGCTGTGTTCGCCGGCGTTCCCGGGAAGAGAAGGCCCCTCATGTTGATGGTGAGCAAGCTGCTGCAGTGGCCGCATCGTACCGTCACCGTCTTGAACAAGCTGCTCGTAGGCACGCTCACCTGCACCAAGGCACACCTTGAAGCTTGTAAAATCTTTTTGAGATTTAAACAACATGGACAGCTGCATGTATGTATACATATAGAGAGAGATATCGAGAGCAGGGATTCGATCACGGACGACGAGGACGGTGTCGCAGAAGTGGCAGTGCACGTAGCAGAGCTGCTCGGAGGCCGGTGCGGCCGCGGCTACCGGCGTGAGCTGGTGCAGCGGCGGGAGGTTCTCCACCAGGAGAGGAGGCGGCAGCTGCGGGGACGGCGGGAACACCGTGGCCGCGGAGGCAGCGGAGGACGACGAGGACGAGGACGACATGCCGACCGTAGCGACAGCGAACCACCGGTCGATCAATGGATCGCTGCTTTCTTCAGGTACGTGCGTGGTGCAAGCAACAGCAGAGCACGCGAAACAACACTGCAACAGGGATGGCTGCTGGCTTCTTGCCCCGATTTGACGCGGCAACGAACCAACCGAGCTGAGAGGTGGTGGTGTACGTGAGTGGAAAGGCGGCAGCGCGATTGCTGCCGGGCTACCTGATTGATGGATGGATAGATAGTTTAGTAGTATATCTCTCTCATCTTCCTCATCACCACCCTCTCTTTCTCCCTCTCCTCTTTGCCTGTGTGATCTGATGGGTGTGTGATTTGATGGTTTGGAGTGACTGATGTGTGATGTAATGGAACCTAGTATGTATTGGATCTGTTGTTGCTGCCGCTGCGATTTGGCAACTAGAGGGAGAGAGAAAAGAAGAGGGGGGAGAAGACGAGAGGCGAGAGTGCCTTGGACCCTTGGTTGGTGAGGAGAGAGATATAGGCAGAGCGGCGCAGCGCAGCGTGCGAGGGCGGGGGTGTTTTAGGGAGTTCTCTGGTCAACAATGAGGGAGGGACAGTGGCAGTGGCAGCAGCAGCAGCTAGTCTGCCTAGGTAGTAGGGAGCTAGACGACGGGGGTTGTGGGGCGTTTTTCTCTCGCTTCTGCCATGCCATGCCATGAGAAGTCGAGTGTCGTCGAGCACCAGCCACCAGGCTCTAGAGGAAGATGGCAACGACAAAGAGGAGTTATTTTCATGTGCTAGTATACCGCCATATGTCTCATGTGCATGCACGTGTACTGCTGTTTTCTGGTTTACTGTGACTGAGATTGTATTAGAATGTACGGCTGGGGCACTGCCTTAATTTTTAGGAGAACAGAATGAGGATTTTTACGGATGGTAGAAGAGCTTTCCGGTTGGTTTACCGATCAAGTAATTTTGCATAGGTTGGTTGGGTCAAATTAAACCAGTTAATGAAAGGCTTGGCACTCACATCAATACAGGTATACATAAGAGCAACTCCAAGGACATCTTTAGGTTCTATTTGGCACAGCTCCCACAACCGCGCGCATCTAGGCTGCACTAAACAGTTTTTTTTTTACTAAGAAGTGATTTTATGATGATTCTGTGAAGTGATTCTATGCAATGAACTAGGGGTCCGAGGGTTGAAAAAGTTGCTTCATTCACATGATTCACTCCACGCACAGAGTCATTGTATGCATAAACTTTATCCTAAAGAATCATAGAGAAATATTTTCAATCTAACAACCACATTTCTCAAAGAACCAGCTTCCACAGAGAATCTAGAGTAGGAGGAGCTCTACCAAACATGACCTTATATCCTTTGTTCTTATTGATAAGAATATAGATTTTATGAAAAAATGCTCTCAGACAACTTCTTTAATTAATATCCAAATATTGACATCCTCTGTTCCAAATTTCTCACAAAAAAAATGGAGAGCAGGGTTAGCTCTCTAAAGTATGCACAAGATGTAGATAAGATGTTGGAGGATGGAAAGAAATAGAGAGTGATTCTATTCAAATGACTCTCCAAATGATAATCTACCGAGTGAGTTTAAGAAAGACTATTGGAGATGCTCTAATGACTCGCCTAGCTGAAAATCATACATGGATGCTTGTGGAAAAGTCTAACTCATCTAAATCTATATGTATATCCATATTGAGGTTTTAAATCCCTAGCTATAGTTGCAACTATAGCCAGAAATAGCTAGACAGGGTTAACGCTAAGATATTCAACTTTTAGCGATAAGAAATGGCAGCAGCTAATAGCCAAAGAAATCTAGAGATAACCGCTAAATGGGCCACATTTTAGTGATAGCTAAATTTGTCGGACCAAGGAAATGGGCCACCGGCCCTACTAATACCTCCCAACCCACCCCCACCGTAACCCTAGCCTCTCACTCCACTCTCCCACTCATTTCTCTCCCTTGATTGTTTTTGAACAAGAGCCGATGGTGGCTATTGTTTCTGCTTTTGGTCTCTCGGAGCCTCCGACGGGTTAGAGGCAGTACCGTAGCCCAGCTGGAGTCCCCAAGCGGTGGCTGCAGCAACAACAATGCGATCATAGAGCTCCAAGCGGTGGCAGTGGTGGCGGTGTGCAGCACTAGCGGCGGCGGAAGTAGCATGACCTTATGCACTTGTGCCAATGTTTTGTATTTTTTTATAAAAAATATGCAAAAATAGCTAAATGTCTTAGCTGCAGCTATCTTTGGCTATAGCTGCACTTGGCTACTGAGGAGGACAACAACTAAATGGCTTAGTTGGAGATTTAAAACCTTGATCTATATATACCTACTATTAAAAAGAGATGTGATTCTTCTGTTTGTGTTTTTACTTCCCATAATGCTCTTATGTCCCTCTCTATCTAGTATGTGAAAGGACTGAGTCGATGCCTAGAAAGGGTGAATAGCCTCTAATTAATATTCCCTGCATAAACATAACTAAAACATAGCAAGGTGCACATATCCTGCCAAATAAAATTGGCCTTGACCGGTTTCCAAACGAGCCTAGGCCAATTTCTACAGGTTGTTCAAGTAGCCAAAAATGACCTAGGCTAATTTTTCCTAAGCCTGCACACAAATATGTATTTTTGCACTCCCTCCTCCAATTCAATCCAAGGTGTTGTCGGACTTATTCTCAGGGTGATTTGCAACTTCTCCAAAGTGTCACTGCACCCACAAACACACACAATAATTGAGTAAACACAAGCGAAAGCACAGATCTACAATTAAATGCAAATGTAAGGCAAATCAAAGATAGATGATGTAGCGATGTATCCCTAGAGTTTAGGTCCCCACTTGGACCCTACGTCTCCATTGTGGAAGCCATGAACGGCCACCCACGATCAAGCTAGCCAAGTCTCTTTCAGCCACTTTCCCATGATCCACATGTTGATCTTTTCCGTTCTGGGGCAAGATCGTAGTTCACACAAACTATCTCATCCACTCCACAAGTTAGGTGCCCATGGTCAACGCTTAGCCATCTAGGAGCCAAGCTCCAGGAGTAACAAATGCTTCACCATGAACTTGACGTTCCCATGAAGTGCTAAAGGCTTTGCTCATCTCTCGAATGCTCACAAGCCCACAAAAGGCTATAATCTTCCTCTCCAAGGCAGCATAAGTGTTTTGGATGGAAAGTAAAATCTTGAACAAATGTTCTAAGAAATATAAAGTCATATCTCAAGGCAATGATAGTGTTGCAAGCCCTCAAGTGATGTAAATTGAGAAGACAATAATATTTGAATAATGAGAGGCTCAAGTGTGGTTTATTTTCATATATTTGAAACTTGAGTATAGGTATGTTGTACTATCAAGATGGATGCAACACTAAGTGCTAGATTTGCCATAGAAGTGCTCAGAACACCCAAAGTGAGAAACCCAAGTGAATAACATAAAAAGTGGGTTTATTTTAAAATAGGCTAGAAAACCAAACCTAGGTCAGTTTCCAAATTAGACTTGGTAGGGAAAACCGACCTAGGCCAATTTTGTCTGAAAAATCTCCAATGGCAAATTTTATGGGAGGGCTATTTATACCCATTCCCACGACCCTTAAAGGGTTGTTGATGCTTTGTAGTGTTGCCTTAAGTTTAGAAAAGCCTAGAAAGAGCTCCTAATTCACCCTTTTGTGTGATTTGAGTGAAAATTTGTGATATCCATTGAATGAGAGAGGAAAATTAGAGTCTTTTGTGAGATTATGTGAGCATAAGAGTGCTGATCAAAGCCTTGAGCACTTCCTAGCAGCATCAAGTTCGTGGTGAAGCATGTGTTACTCTTGGAGCGCCCAATTTATACAGTGGCATGGGACAATTTGTGCAGACTGTGATCTTGCCCACTGAAGGGAAAAGGCCAACTAGTGGAGCGTGAAAAGTGGGTGAAACAAACCAGCTTGACTGTGGGTGGTCGCTCATGGCTTCCATAATGGAGATGTTAGATCCAAGTGGGGATCTGAACATTGGTAAATACATTATTGTGTCTCTTGTCTTCGATTTGCCTCAATTTCATATTTCAATTGAATAATTGAGCTTCAATTTGTGTATACTCGAGTGTGTGTGTGTGTGGGTGCACTGACACTTCGAATAAATTGCAAAACACCACAAGAAGTCACACAATGCCTTGGGTTAGATTGAAGGAAGAAGGGGGGGGGGGTGCAAAAGTTGACATTTGTGTGCACAGGTTCAGTGAAAACTAGATTGGTTTTGGTTGTGTGCGCTGAAGAAAGCCACCTAGACCGGTTTTGATAGCCTCTACCACACTCTATTGTTTTTCTTTGTATTTTTGCATGGAGAAATTTGTGCCTATTCGCCCCCCTCTAGGCATCAACCCAGTCCTTTCAGGTACCCTCTGTAATGTTGGCAAGCAAGTTCTTCATATATTTGGTGAAAGAATAAAGATGCGAGGAGGGTGAATTGGGCTAATTTAAAATTATCACGGAATTTAAACCTACCGCTTAGCCAAATTCATCCATATGCCTAATAAGTGTTTTATATATCTACCGCACAAAATGTTTGCATCCTAAGTTCCAACCCTACACTAACATGTCAATTCTAGGACCGTAAATTGCAAGAGAGTAAATGCTTAATGCAAAGGGAATGGACAAGGCAATGTTTTCCGAGGTATCCGAGTGTTGGCACTCTCCACTAGTTCTCATCGGAGCACCTGCACAAGGGTATCCCCCACCCCCTTTGATCTGCACAAGGACCAAGTTCTCTCTAGTGGTTGATCCTTCTCCACTCCAAAACGATGGATCACCAAATGACGTGTACAATCACCAACTTGACCAAGGCTGAGAGAGAGACAAAAATTGTAATCATCTACTCTTGCTATTTGTTCCATTAGATTCTCCTTCCTCAAATCCCTAACCTTCTGTGCCACCCCAGTTGCCAAGTAATATGGCATGACTCCATGTGATTAGGCTAATTTAAAATTGTCATGGAATTTAAACCTATCGCTTAGCCAAATTCACCCATGTGCATAACAAGTGTTTTCAATATCTACCACACAAAATTTTTGCATACTAAGTTCCAACCCTACACTAGCATGTCAATTCTAGGAATGTAAATTGTGAGAAATTGAAGCACAATGTAAAGGGAAGGTGCAAGGCGATGTTTTTCCAAGGTATCAGAGAGAGTTCATCCTCTCCACTGGTTCTCATTGGAGCGCCTGCGCAAGGGTATCTCCCTCCCTTAAAGCATGCGAGGACCAATTGCACTATGGTGGTTGATACTTCTCCAGTCCAGAACGACGGATCACCAATGTTGTGTATAGTCACCAACTTGACCAAGTCCTACTGAAAGAGAGAGAGAAACATGTAATCATGTGCTCTCACTATTTGTTCCCTTGAATTCTCCTTCCTCAAATCCCTGACCTTCTTTGACATCCCAGACACCAAGTAATGTGATGGGACTCTATGTGATGGGGTTGATGGCTTCCTCAACTGAAGCACGATAGGGTGTTGAATAGGTACTTAATGACTCGAGCCCAATCCAAAGGAATAGATCATTTGCCATGAGGGCACTCAGAAAGGTCATGTCTCCTCGATCTCGTCATCCCTCTTAGGAGAAAAAGCCATACTCAGCCATCAAGGCCTCAACTCATGTTTTGGCACATAGGTGGCATCCTTAATTATTCCAGCCTCATCTAGGTCTGTGGATGCACCTAAGTCTGGGCGTTCGGTTAACCGAAACCGATCGGTTCGGTTCTTCAGCTAATTCGGTTACCTGAGAAGAAGGGACCGATCGGTTACTTTGAAAATGCGGAACCGAGGAATTTTGGTTTCAGGTAATTCGGTTCGGTTTCAGTTCTAACCGATGGAACCGATTTTTTTAGGAACCAAAAAACAACCCATTCAATTGCAAATTTCGGCAACATTTTGCCTGATTTTCATGCAGTCAAAAGGGACAATTTAAACAACAATGCAACATAAAACAACAGTACAACACATATATGCTATTGTTTACTCAAATATTCAAGCATAGAGCAATATTCAAGCCTACAGTAAAAAAACAAGAGGTCCAACAGCATAGCAATGCTCCAGGCGTCCAGCACCACATACACACATATTCACAGGAACCAGTCCACACTCCACAAGTCCACAGCCATTCGCCCACTCCTTACTTCCTTAGCTAGCCTGAAACAATATTTGCAAACTGAAACAAGTAAGAAAAAAATATATTTATGATGAGTATATGACTACAAGATATATATATATATATATATATATATATATATATATATATATATATATATATATATATATATATATATATATATATATATATCAGAGAGAGAGAGAGAGTATATTCAGTAGTCAGCTACAAAATAAGTTATTCTGTAGCCACCTCTATTTACGATAATTTTATATACTAATTTACGATTATGTTAATACATATTTACGATAGTTGGATTACTATAACACATGGGAATATTTACCATAACGTTATAGTAAACCACTTAGTAAGGAGTTACTATAATCTCGTAAATTAATATAGTAATTATCGCAACTCAAAGTAGCTACAGAATAAGTTATTTTGTAGCCAGCTACAGAGTAGTGTATGTGTGTGTATATATATGTAGTGTGTGTGTATAGGGTAAGGCTATTCTGCAGCTGGCCATAGAATAACTTATTCTATAGCCACCTTGATTTACGATAATGTTTGTACCAATTTACGATAACATGAATATGCATTTACGATACTCGTGTTACTACAACTCATGGTGATATTTACCATAATGTTATAGTAAATCACTTAGTAAGGAGTTATTGTAATCTCGTAAATTAGAATAGTAATTATCGTAACTCAAAGTGGCCACAGAATAAGTTATTCTATGACCGGCTGCAGAACAGTAGTTCTCTCTCTCTCTCTCTCTCTCTCTATATATATATATATATATATATAGCTCACATGGGCATTTATCTTTAGACTATTTCTCCTTCTTGCTTTCCTTTGAGGATTTGCTTGGATTGGAGGACTTGCTTGGCTGTGATGAGCTGATGTTGGTGGATGTAACCATCTTCTTTTAAGTTTTGCCTTCTGCTCAAAATACAACTGCTTAGTGTCCCTAGTACATGTCCTTCTAGAAGGGATAATGAAACTAGGGCAAGCAAGAGACATGAACTTTCTAAAACCAGGCTTCTCACCAAATCCAAATGGCTCCTCATCTTCTATGATCATTTCAGCAAAAGCAGACCTAAGCAATTCAGGATCAAACTTCCAAGTACCTACACTAGTGCCTTGATTTACTGACAAAACACCTTGTTTTGCATCATCACTAACTCTATGAGGATTACGCTTGCAAGTGTTAAAATGCTTACACATAGCAGATGTACCATTGAGCATTGTATGTGCTGTAATTTTATTGTGCAATAGTTGTATTTTCCCTTGACCAACTGACCTTTATCGTAGATTTTGGTGAAGTGATCCCACATGCTAGATCTGGATGCCATCGGTTTTCTCTGCTTTTCCTCCTCAGCTTCTACATCAATGACCTCCTTCTTCTTCTCCGCATCACCATCAGCCTCAGTAGCAGCACCATCCTTCTCTGCATCACCATCAGCCCAAGTAGTAGCACCATCCTTCTCTACATCACTATCATCCTTGAAATTCCCATCACTCCCGCAATAGGTCTCTTCCCAATCCCTCATGTCTTGGTCCATGTCCTCGTCAGACATATGAAGAAATCTAGTGATCAACTACAAATCCCCACAACAAATCAGTCACAAATACAGTTAGATCTTTAACACTTATATTGCTGGACGCAATTGATGTAGCCGTTGTGGAGTAGATCACAAGAAGTGGTGGCGGGCGATGGCGGCTTAGGGCCAGCGGCTGGGTGGGTGCAGGGTGCGTCCTGCCTCCTGCGCCGGAGCTGGACTGCTGGTCGCCTGCGCCTAGCCGACTGGGGGCTGGCCGTGTCGGCCTGTCGCGGTTGTGGAGGGGAGGGGAGGGCCAGAGACCAGAGGGGAGGGGTCGCGAACTCGGCGTCGGGAGCACCGGGGCCACGCGCCATGGGGTGGATGGCAGATCGGTGCGGCGGGGACGGGGTTGGGGGCGGTGAGGACTGAGGAGTGAGGAGAGTGACTGAGTGATATTGATGCTTAGTGTTTACCTCTGTTTGGGCTGGCCTGTATTCTAGGGGCCTTTACATAGTTCGGTTATTTCAGGTCAATTCGATTAACCGAGTGCTGGAACCGAATTAACCATAATAATTTCAGTTCCTGGGAACCTGGAACTAAACCTGGGACCAAATATTTCAGTTTCAGTTACTTCAGTTTCGATTCTGGTTAGTTCGGTTCGGTTCTCAGTTCTCGGTTTTTTGTGCCCAGATTGAGATGCACCTATGCCACATAGTTGTTCTACGAGAGGCTCAACCGCACGGTATGAGCAAAAACCCATAAAAAATGGCAACCAAAAAATAGATGGAGTCGGCTTGGACCGGACAGAAAAACAACCATGAAAAGAAAAAAAATAGGTGGAGTCAGATTAGATGAACCAAATAGTGTATCATGGTAATGGTAAAAAATAGGTTGTAAAAAACATTTTATTTTTTAATATTAGATATAGATATAGATATAAATTAAATATAGATCAATGATAGACTATAGAGACTACCCGTCACTTTTGAAGAGTCATTACTGACGCACCCTAGGATGACTAACAAAATTTCCATCACTTTAGTGAGTAATCACCTCTCAGCATTTAGCTGTCACTACTACTAAAAAACAAAATGAATTTACTAAGGCGGTCATCACAACCACCTTGGACTAAAGGTCGTGGTAAATCAAACATTTACCAAGGCGGTTTAGATGGCCGCCTCGGTTAATCAAATAAAAAACAAAAAAACCGAAAAACCCAGGGATAGGCCTGCTGAGCCCATCCATGGGCCCGCCGAGGCCATCCACGTGCCGCTGCTGCCGTAGCTTCTCACCGGTGCCTGCATCCTCGCTAGACCGCGCGCTGCACCGGGATCCGCCCGCCCACAGCCAGATCTGGCCTCCCACCGCTGGATCCGCCACGCCGGAGCCAAATGGCACTGGAGGAGGGGGCGGGCCTACCTCGTTGTCGCCGCCGCCGAGGCCATGCCCGCACCCGCGTCGCTAGATTCGAGGCCTGTGGAGGAGCCGCCCATGCCCACGCCTGTTGAGGAGCCGCCCACGCCAGCGCCCACGCCTGTTGAGTGAGAGAGAGACAGAGGGACAGAGAGTGAGAGAGAGAAGGTTGTGGCTGTAGAGGAGCCGCCCATGCTATTGGCCTACTCACTGCTAGGAGGGGCACCGGGAAGGGAGGGGAGTCGGAGGGGGAGTGGGAGGGGCACCAGGAGGGGAGGGGAGTCGGAGGGGTGCCAGGCATTGGGAGCAGATGCGTCAGATCTGAGAGGGGGTGGAGGGAGGAGGCGTCGCATCTGAGAGGGAGGAGACGCTGGGCTAGTGAGGGAGTAGGAGTGAGGTGGGAGAGTGACGGCTGGTGAGGGAGGGAGGGAGACTAGGGTTTCTGTTTATATAGCGTGACTACTTACCGGGCCGAGTGGGCTTCCTAGTGGGCTCGGCCATATTAATCGAGAGGACCTTATAAGAGGTCCACCTCCGAAAATAAGGGTATTTTTGGAGGGGGCCTCTTATAATGCTCGCTTTGGTTAATATATTTTAGGAGGCGGTTGTTTTTAACCGCCTTCGTAAATCGATTTTGCGAGGCTGTTGATTGTGACCACCTCGGTTAATAAAAATGACCGCCTCGGTTAATCCCAGGCATTAACCGAGGCGGTTCAAATACTCGCCTGCCTCTGATGCTATTTTCAAAATGCCTCGCATAATGTTTTCTGTAGTAGTGTGTTTTTTCTTTGTGATGGCGTGACCAAGGAAGAAGAAAAATGACAACCTAGATGTTAAATTTGGTTGTCAACACTAGCGTATTTGGTTTGAGAAATGAATTAGTCTATTATCTACTTATTTCTTATTTTTTTATTTGATTCGTGGAATGAAATGATGACCTTGACCGGACGCACCCTTGCGCGACCTGACGCTGAGCCAGCCAGAGTCCGATCGATTCTAGTAAGGGTCTAGAGACGGGAAACGATGACCGGACGTGTCCGGTACGCCTGACCAGACGTGCCCCTCCGTCCGATCGTCTCTAGATCAATCTCCACATGCCACGTCACCATGACCTAATGCATGAACAGTGATTGCTCCACGTCCAGTCACCTCCTTGAACCAGAGTCTGGTCATGCGCCTCAGCTGATCACTCCTGGCCAGAATACCGGACGCGTCTGGTATAGATATCGAACGCGTCTGGTCACTGCCGATAGCCCGAGCCTAGGTAAATGCCAGACACGTTCGATCCCAATGTCGGACGCATCCAGTCACCCCATGACCAGTGCTTTCAACCCATTTTCTTTACCAACTTCTTCTCCTTTGCAAATGTGCCAACACCACCAAGTGTACAATATCATGTGCAAGCATGTTAGCATTTCTCAAACATTTTTCCAAAGGAGTTAGCCACTCAACTTGCCATGCCACTTGATCCTAGCAATGATGCAAAGTTAGACTACTCAAGTGGCACTAGATGACCGATATGCAAACAAGTTTGCCCCTCTTGATAGTACAACCATCTATCCTAAACCTGATCATAAACTTCTCTACACACCTATGACCGGTGAAATGAAATGCCCTATAGGTTATACCATTGCCTTGCACATTCCATTTTATCTCCTTTGATGTTGATATAACACATGCACCAACCATATCACAAATGATATGATCCACTTCATATCATCACGTGACCTTGTTGGTTCATCGATCTTGACCTCACTAGCTTTTCATCATTGCCTTCGTCCATCAGCGCCAAGTCTTGGTCAAGCTTCACTGCCACACGGTCCATCGCTCCAAAGCCTCTAACTTGCCCTTCATGCTTGCAACTGGTCCATCAAGCCAAGTCTTGTCTTGATCTTCTCCACCTTAGTCACATTGTTGATATTTCTGAATGTCTATTGGAGGATTCCACAAGTGCACATAACTATCGCGTAGCACTTCGCTCGGTGAGTATCGAGTGTCGAATTTATAATTTATCCCACATGAAGGCAGAAGGCTAGAATCTATATAGGACTAGGATTAGCTAAAGGTAGGTTCTAAATTGATCCTAGGTAGGTGGACGATTGTGTAGGATGAGTGTAAACTACCTAAACTAACTACTATTAACAAGCTAACCAGAGATAGCTACGTGGGACAGCGAGCGATTTATCTTTCTAGTAACTAAGGGTAAACAAATAACTAGGAGAAATGCGATAGTACTTTGGGGCATAGCCCGCCTACCAACTAGGAGAGTTAAATAGACAAGGTCTGCCGCGAGCCCTACGATTTAATAACTAGACCTATCATGGGGGAATATAGAGGATGGACAAGGCTGTCACCACTTGCCACCTACCCAATCTATCCGGAGGCCTAGCCGTATCCATAGGTAATCTATAGCCTAAGCACCACGCTTAATCTATAGGCTTACTACTTCGATCCGAGCTCAGATTAAATGATATCAAAGCACCCTAACCAGACGGTGGAACCGGTACTAACGAAAGACTACTAATGATAAGATAACCTATGCTACTAATGCTAAACAACAAGCACCTACGCTCATTAATGATGAACACTAATGACTAAGTACTTAAAGTAAAGCAAGCAATACTAGAATAAAGTACTAAAATAAATACTAAATAAAGTAATGCAGAAATGAAAGAACTACAAAGGAGCTATATCAGACCTAGAAGACTCTTCCGGACACCGAGAAGCTCCGCTCTTGCTCTACTCCACTACTAGACTACTACTCTATAGCTAAAGCTAAGCTAGAGAAGCTTGGAGAGCTTGGAAATGACTAGAACTGAATGGGATGTCTTCCACCGAGCTCCACACCCCCTATTTATAGTGTAGGGAGTCATGGGGGTACTTGTAGGCCACCAGGAGGTCAGTGGAGGTGACTTTGGTGTCGGGCGACCTAGGGAGGGCGCCGCCCATCCCTCCATTCCACCGCCTCTTGATCCTACAGCGTTGGTTGGCTCCCAATGGTGGTTATTTGGATAGCACGTGGTGAAACTCGGATAGAAAGTCGGTTGGTGAAGCTCCAAGCCTATGATAATGGGCCCATGGATCCATGGCCTCTTCATCATGACCATTGATCAAATCGACTTGGATCAACGCTTCTAATTGGCTAAGGAGGAGCTCCCATGGATCACTGACGTGGCAAGGTGCCAAGTGGGCACCAGGTGGGGCTGGGTGGCACCTAGGTGGCACCGAGCGACGCTGCCCAGTGGGCCTAGGTGGCCCTGCCATGTTCACTTGCTCCTATGGTCCATGTTTGTCACCATTTTAGCCAAAATTTACCATATTTCCTGCATACAAATAATTCTCCAAGTACAAGTGGAACTAGGTGAAATTTAAACATAAATCTTCACATGTGATGATGATTTTCCATACTTTTGGGTGGAATGTTGACGGTAAAAATGGGTGTTAGTGACCGTTAATAAGCTCCCCCAAGTGTCGGTGTTTCGGACCGGGAGGTCCTCAACCAACTAGTGAATTTATCCTGCGTGTTCCCAACCTCGGATGGTGAAGCAAAGAGACACAAGGTTTATACTGGTTTAGGCAATTGATGCTTTACGTCTAGTCTGAGAGATCGATCTTGTATTCCTTGCACCGAAGTGCTTGTAGTAGGGGGTTACAAGCTAGGTGAGAGAGGGAGCTAGTCCTAGGTCTCGGCGAGGTGTGATGTGGGCAGCTTGAGACGTTGCTCTCAGGCAGTAGGGGAGTGTGTGTGTTACAGGGTGTTGTTCTTCGTGAGTGCCCGTTCCCTAGAAATATCCCAAGTCCTTTCCTTTTATAGTTTAAAGGGAGGACAAGGGTAGTACATATGCTTAACTATACGGTGTCGTGCGAACAAAGGCGGCGTGTCCGAGCCCTGTGGCCTGTTCCTATGGTGGCATAGTCATCGGAGTGGTCCGTCCTTGGAGCACTAGGGCAGCGTGCTGGTCCCATCCGATCCTGTGCGTCATGGAAGCTCCAGGGCTGCCTCGGAGCGGGTGCGGCGGTCGTGCAAGTCGCTGTGGATTAATTGTGCATGAGGCCAAGGCTCGGTCGGTGCCGAGGCCGCACCACAGTGGGGGGTCTCGGCAGACATGAATCCTGAGATAGCCGAGACCCTAGTGCATAGTGCCGAGGCCCGGAGAGAGCGGTTGATCTGGTGTGCTGGTTCGGAGGCGGCGATGACCCAGGCCAGGCTGTCCATGTCGTGTTGTTTTCGAGGCGGGGATCACGGGGCATAGTGTAGTGCAGGCGCTGATCGTGGGCACAGCGTCAGAATACAGTGGCCGGTAACCCCTGCCATGCCCTGTCTCAGATGGTATGGCGTTGATGTGACCTCACGTCCCGTCGGCCATTCTGCGGTGTCGGACCATCGTTCGGCTGAGATTGCGGGAGTGGTTGACGCATTAATGGGACGCGACGTGCTGTCGAGAAGATCAGTCGAGGCGGGGGCGATGGGCCATGGACAAGTTGGCCTCGAGCGATACGGAGAATGAGGCCTCACGCGAGACGGAGATTGGGTTCCTTGCCGAGGCCTTCCGTGGGAGGCCTCATGCGAGGCAGAAATTACGTCAGGATGCCGAGACCTCCGTGAGAGGCCTGAGGTGATGCGGAGAGTCGGGCGGGCTCGGACGGGGCTGGTTATGAGCCCATGGCTTACCCTCTAACTTTGTCGTTGATGGGATTTTAGTGCCACTTTTGGTGTACGCTCGGGGTACCCCATTTTATGGTACCCGACAGTAGCCCCCGAGCCTCAGGGAGGGTGAGTGCATTCTCCCAGAGGGTTTATCGAGACTTGGTTTGCAGTCGCTCCCATTGGGATTGTGTTTTGTTTCTTGAGGTTTCGGTGGGTGCGCGTGAGCGCACCCGCCGAGTGTAGCCCCCGAGGCCCTAGAGGAGTGGAGTTACTCCTCTAGGGGCTTTTTTCATTTTCGTGTTTGAGTGAGGAGTTTTTATCGTATTTGTCGAGCCCACAAGTGCAAGTTCAGGTCGCGGGGGTCTCGTCGAGGTTGCAGGAAGAGCCCTCTAGCCTCCGCATGGAGCGAGAGGTCCATCAGGGGTTCCCCTGGCTTTTGGTATGACCCTCATGCTTCCTTTTCGCTTGGAAGGAGGGGTGGAATGTGTCAGGCTACCCTCGATGGGCCCGAGCGTTGGCACTTCCGGTGAGCTGTTATCGGGTGAGTCCGAGTGGAGGCCCGTGCCCCATTCGCTAGGGGACGGCTAGCGGTCCAGAGACACACTCCAAGAGTACCAGAGGGTTTCTCTAGTGGGTGCCGAGGCCGTTCGTTGGGCCTCGGGGGCTCGGTGCCTCCCTACGGTGGGATCCCATTCGGAGACTTCCCTACCGGTCTCGGACACGACCTAGGACACCCCAAGCGATTGTTCACTCGGGCCTCGGCCATTCGTAGGCTCGCCCCAAAGTCATCCCTGACTCTATTGCCCTAGGGCGGCTGTCGAAACCTTTGGGGGTCCAGCCTTCGAACCCCTAGACCGTAACGGGCTCGGTGCCCTTTATTGTATTTGTAACAAAACTTCTAGCACAGACTTAGATCATTTGTCTTTGTCTAGGGTGCATGAGGAGCCCCCGAGCCTCCACCTGGAGCAAGAGGGCGGTCAGGGGTCCCCTGGCTTTTTTATTTGACCCTCAGATATCCTTTTCGTTTGGACGGAGGGTTTGTTTGCCGAGCCCATTAGGGTGCGAGATGGAGCCGCTGGGTCTCGATAGGGTTGCAGGAAGAGCCTCCTAGCCTCTGCACGGGGCGAGAGGGCCATCGGGAGCTCCCCTAGCTTTTTATACGCCCCTCGCGCTTGAGGGTTTGTTTGCCGAGGCCCCTTTGGGCATGAGCCTTGGTCACGGGGTCTCGGCGAGGTTGTAGGAAGGGCTCCCTAGCCTCTGCACGAAGCAGAGGGCTGTTAGGAGCTCCCCTGGCTTTTTGTACGACCCTCGTGCTTCCTTTTTGCTCAGAAGGAGGGGTTGTTTTGCCGAGCCCCCTCGAGTGTGAACCGGGGTCGCTAGGTCTCGGCAAGATTGCAGGAAGAGCCCCCTAGCCTCTGCACAGGGCGAGAGGTCCGTCGGGGGTTCCCCTGACTTTTTTGTATGACCCTCACACTTCCTTTTCGCTCAGAAGGAGGGTTGGAATGTGCCAGGCTACCCTCGGTGGGCACGAGCATTGGCACTTCCGGTGAGCTGTTATCGGGTAAGTCCGAGTGGAGGCTCGTTCCCCGTTCGTTAGGGGACGTCTAGCGGTCTAGAGACACACTCCAAGAGTACTAGAGGGTTTCTCTAGTGGGTGCTGAGGCCGTTCGCTGGGCCTCGATGGCTCGGTGCCTCCCTACGGTGGGATCCCATTCCGAGACCTTCCTACCGGTCTCGGACATGACTTAGGGCGTCCCAAGCGTTTCGCTTGCTTGGGCCTCAGCCCTGTATAGGCTCGCCCGCGGTCGTCCCTGACTCTGTTGTCCTAGGGCAGCTGTTGAAACCCCTTTGGGGCCCAGCCTTCGAACCCCTGGACCGTAATAGGCTCAGAGCCAGGTTCCTTGATCTGAAAGGAATAGGCCAGGGGGAATATCTTCCCCATTGGCTCGGCAACGGGTGGCGCGCCTTTTGAGGCGGTTTCCTGGGGAGGCGAAACAACACCTATTGCCGCAGCAGTCGGGCACGACGTGGTGGATGGGAGATAACTGTTCCCGCAATTAATGAAAAGAAAGGTGGGCGCGTGGGCGGAAAAATCGGATCGTGGTTAACCGCGCCGGATCAAGGGGAAACTTCCTCGATTTCATCGCCCGACCATTTCGCCTTCACCCTGCATAAATACTCAAAGAGTCTCGCCCCTCCTCATCTTACCTTGCCTGCATTAGCTCTGCCTCCATCGAGCCATCGCTAGAGCAGCGGGTGCCGGGAAGAAGAAGGGAGAAGAACGAGAAAGAGCGAGAGAGAGAGAAACTCACCGCCGCATCCAATCCTTCCGTCGCACTCATGGCCAGCGACATCGTTGTCCTCGAGGTGGACCCTTGGGATCCTTCTGATGTTACCGTGGAGATGCTTGAGTCACTTGTCGACGGCGGACTCCTTCGCACGGTGACAGACCCCAACAGGCCAGAGTGGATCGCTCCGTACGGTGAGCTGGAGCTGAGGCCTCATGATGGCTACGTCATGAGCTTCGTCTCCTTTCACGAGCGTGGCCTCGGCATCTCGGCGGACTGGTTCATGCAGGCGCTCCCACACTACTATGGCGTGGAGCTCCACAACTTCAACCCCAACTCCATCGCACAGGCGGCCATCTTTGTGGCCATCTACGAGGGGTACTTGGGGATTGCTCCCCATTGGGAGTTGTGGCTCCATCTCTTCTGGGCGGGGCACACCACTAAGCCGACGGGCATGTTGGGCAAGAGAAAAGCGACGAGGGTCGGCGGCTGCACTCTCCAAGTGTGTCAGGACCGCCAACACCTCTACATCCCAGCCTAGCTCGCGTCATCCAATCGCTAATGGTACATGAGCTGGTTCTACCTTCATAACGATGATGGAGGACTTCCCCCTACACTGGGCGGATTGTGGGAAACTGCCCGGAGAGGTGGAAGTATGGCATCCCGAGGGATGACCAGCCTAAGCTACAACCGCTTCTGGAGGGGCTGGAGAGGCTACGGGGCCATGGCCTTACCGCGGCTATGGTTGTGGCTGCCTTCCACCGCCGGAGGGTGCTGCCGCTGATGGCACAGCGGCGGCGGCTGTTCGAGATGAGGCCGGGTGAGCCCGTCGAGGGCATCCAGATGTCCTCCTCCGCCCTTTCTGATGAGGAAGTTCTTTGTCGAGTGGGGGAGACGGTAGAGGCGAACTGAGGGGCGACAACTTGACCCCCATCGCGATGCGACCATCGTGGGGGTTCCTCTCGCTGGTAAGTCATGCGCCATTGCAGCCCTCGAGCCTCCTCTGTTTCTCCTTCTCATTCCCTTATGTGCATTCGCCATTCCTGTAGGGGATGAGGGATGTGCGCACCTCTCCGCCGCCCGTTCCAGAGGACGCTAGGCGGGGAGTGATCAACCGGGCGCACGCTGAGGCGTAGAAAAAGCGGAAAGACGCCAAGGCGATGAAGCGCATGAAGAAGATCCTCACGCGTGAGGAACTAGATAAGCGCCGCTGGCAGCAGAGGAAAGACGACCTCCTGTTGGAGGAATCCCCATCGCCGTCGCTATCGACGGAGGCCACGGACGAGGATGATGAGGGCGATATAGGGCAGGGTCCCTTGGACCATCTCCCTGACATGGGGGAGATGGTGCTAGGGGCATCGGCCAGTAGCCTGACACTCCTAGGAGGAGGAGGAGGAGCAGACCCGGGGTCGGCAATTACCCACTTCGGGGCCGAGGCCGAAACGCCCGAGGCGTGGGCGTTGGGCAAACGTGCCGTTAGCCCGGTGGGCTCAGCGGCGGCGGTGGAGGAAGTGGTGGAGGCGACGCGACTACCCCCATAGAGGACCGAGAGGGCGCCAGGGTCTGTCTAGGACCAACCGGCACCGATGAACATGGAGGCCGTGCCTCTGCCCCCGCCATCGCCTTTGCGGACGAGGGTCACCATGGCGAAGCGGTTGCCGCCCCACTCGAGGTAGGTGTATTTTTGGTGGGGTCGTAGTGCTTTCCGTTCATTCTTCTATCTTGTGCTGACCCCGTGAACGTCTCATCCTTAGCCGGAAGCGAGCTGCGGAGGTGCCTACCTTGGCACCCCTTAAAGCGCTCAAGGTTAACCCTGGCTCCACCGCCCACTGGGTGGCAGAGGCACAAGCCGCCCTGCATCGTGGCGCGGCATCGGTGAGGGCCGACCCAAAGGAGCTGGCCAGTCAAGGAGGGGCTGGCGAGGCGGCCCTGCCATAGGAGGGGCAGGCAGCGCCTTCGCCCTGTGATGGCGAGGTCCATGGGTCGGATGCGGCCAAGGTTCCCTTGGCCACCGAGATCACCGAGTCCATGGTCCCCGGGGTTTCACAGGCTGGGGACATGGAGACTGCGGTGCCCAGGACCATCGAGGCCGCTATGGCGGGCACCGGAGCCCTCGCGACCGCTGAGGCCACGATGGCAGAGGCCGGAGCCCCCGAGACCACCGAGGCCATGGTGGCGGAGGCCAGAGCCCCCGGGACCATCAAGGCCATGATGGTAGAGGCCGGAGCCCCTAGAATCGCTAACACCACGATGGTAGAGGTGGGGCTGCCGGCCTAGGAAGTGGAGATGAAGGCGGCGGAGGTCTTGGCGGCCCCCTTGGTTCAAGGCCTGCCGCTGTTGTAGGAGAGCACCCAGGAAGTGGAGGTCCTTCTGATCTCCTCCGATGATACTTCCCAGGTGCAGGAGATGGCCGGCGCTAAGGTGGCTGATGTCGTGGAATAGCCAGTTCCAACCCTGGACAAGGGAAGCTCGGCCCTCACGTGGGTGCGACCCGAGCCCCGCGGGTGGAACCACCCGCGCCTCCTATGGCAAAGTCGGGATGATCCTGAGGCAGAGCGTCTGTTTGCCCTCGAGGATGCGGTCGAGGGCGGTTGCTGGGACACGTTCAAGTAGTACCGCCAGCTGGCGGAGCGGTCTCTGCGGACGGCGCTGTCCGTGGTGGCCGACGATTTGCCCAGAGTCGCCTAGGTTCGTGCTTTCCTTTCCCATGCGGTGGTCTTTTTCCGAGCTTTCTTTGTAGGGATTGACCCCTGTTCTGTTTCCCCTAGGAGCTAGAGACCCGATCTCTTGGGAAGTCGGTCTTCCTCCGCCGGGAGAGGGATGTGTGGGACCAGCTCCAGTGGCAGAAGGGCCTCCTTGCCGGCGCCAATGAGCTCCTATCGGCGAGGAGCACAGAGGTGGAGGACCTCCGCCTTTGTTGTGCTGACACGAAGGTTGAGGCGGCCATGACCTAGGAGCAGCTCGCCCCTCTGGTGGCGCGGGTCAAGGAGTTGGAGGAGGAGCTCACCCGTGCAGCCAGAGATTGGGATGCCTTTAGGGCTCGAGCTGTGGAAGCTATGGCCTCGGCCATGGCTCTTGCGGGGCAGCTAGGGGCGAAACAGAATGCACACCAGCTGACGAAGGGCGCTGTGGATGAGGCCCTTGTAGCGGCTGAGGACTCGCGAACCGAGGCTGTGGTTTGGAGAGGAAGGGCCGAGGGTGAGTCCTATTCCCTTTGTTTTATTCGCCTTTTCTTACGTTCGTTCCTTAACTTACTCATGTGATGCAGAGCTGGGGAGTGAAGCTTCCAGGGCAGTCGAGGCTTCTCGGGTCGAGGCCCAGTGCCTGAGGGAGAAGGCCGAGGCTTCCTAGGCCGAGGCCCTACGCTGGAAGGAGAAAGCTGGGGCCTATCAGGTCGAGACCCGACGCTGGGAGCAGAAAGCCAAGGGTGAGTTCCATAGGCTCCCGCCCCTAATTTAGGTTGTTTTTTCCCTCGCTCAACCTCGTTCCGTTTTCTGTGGTGCAGAGTCAGAGGTGGAGGTTACCCGGGCGGCCGAGCCTTCCAGCACGGTGCAGACGGTGCTCGATACCGAGATCGGGGAGCACGAGGCGCTGAAGAGTGCCGCCTGTGACGCCCTGGCGGTCGAGGGGGTTTAGTCAGGCAGCTCCCTTGGGAGCTGTCTGACTGCACTGAGCGGTCAAGTGCGTGAGCGGCTCCGAGGAGCACTGCACATGGGTGTCAAGCGCGCACTGGCTGTCATCGCCTCGCACTACGTTGGTGTTGACCTTCAAGCCATCAGCGACGGCTACATCTTGCCTGATGATGATGATGAGGCCGACGAGGCGGTGGCGAAGCTGTTGGAGGTGGCGGAAGGCCCTGGCACTACGCTGGCAACGTTGTTCGAAGAGGAGGTGGTCCCTCCCCCGCCGTCTGCCGATGCTGGAGGTGCTGAGCCTTGACCTGGGCCTAAGCGGCCATGTAAATATAGTAGGAATTAACTATGTACCGTAATGTTTGTGATTGTCGAGGTCTTTCTTTTTGAAGTATTTGTGTTTCTTAGTTGTTTTTCTTGTGTTTCCGAGCCTCTGCCCTCTGTTGCTTCTGATTAGATTTCTTTTGCAAAATGCCTCCTTGGAGCCTAAGCTGTCCCTTGGGTGAGAGGTAGTGAGGGAGTGCCATAGCCCAGAGGCGTAGGCTGTCTCACGACTCTACCAGCATCTTGCTTAGGAAACAGACTTTGGTCCGAGGGGTTTTTACAACCGATTTGTCAGAGCGTGCTAGAGACTTGATGTAGGAATTTTTTCGAAAAACAACTGAAGAATGGTGTGTGGGACTTAGGGGGAGTCCCCCATCTAGCCCCCGAGGGAGGTTTGGCTCTACCAAGGCAGAGCCGAGTCTCCCTTACCGTGTTATTGTATTGCCGACACCCACGATGGGCTCGGGGGGGTGACTCAAAAAATTAGACCAACCAAAGAACACTTTCTAATTGTATTCCGAGAAACAATATATACAATGCTTGGAAATTTAAGGATAAAAACGATGTAGCTGTTCTATGTTCCAAGCGTTGGTGAAGATTTCGCCCTTCTCATTGGCTAGCTTGTAGGTCTCGGGCTTCAGCACTTGGGGGATGATGTATGGTCCTTCCCATGGCGGGGTTAGCTTGTGGCGGGCCTTGTTGCTCTGTGATAGCCTCAACACTAGGCTGCCTACCTTCAAGTCTCAGCCTCGAACACGCCAGGCCTGATAGCGTCGTAAGGTCTGCTGGTATTTAGCCGAGTGTAGTAGCGTGACGTCTTGGGCTTCCTCCAGTTGATCGGGGGCATCCTCTCGGATGGTGCGGTTACTTTGTTCGTTATAGGCTTGTAGTCTTGGGGAACCATATTCCAAGTCAGTGGGGAGGATGGCCTCGGCCCCATAGACCAGGAAGAATGGCGTAAACCCCGTGGCTTGGCTTGGAGTGTTCCTCAGGCTCCAGATGACCGATGGGAGTTCGGCGAGCCATTTCTTGCCAAACTTTTTCAACCGGTTGTAAATTAGGATCATGCCATTAGCACGTTCTACTTGGCTGTTGGTCCTTGGGTGTCCTATGGCTGACTAGGCCACACGGATGTGGTGGTCATCGCAAAACATCAGGAACTTTTTGTCGGTGAACTGTGTCCCATTGTCGGTGATGATGGTGTTAGGAACCCCAAACCTGTGGATATTGTTAGTGAAGAACAGCACTGCCTGCTCAGATTTGATTTGATTGATCGGACGAGCCTCGATCCATTTGGAGAACTTGTCAATTGATACCAGTAGATGGGTGTATCCTCCGGGGGCCTTTTGCAGGGGCCCGAACATGTCGAGCCCCCATACGGCAAACGGCCACGTGATGGGGATGGTTTGGAGGGCTAGGGCCGGGAGATGTGTTTGTCGAGCATAGTACTGACATCCTTCGTAGGAGCGTACTAGCTTGGTGGCATCGGCGACCGCCGTTGGCCAGTAAAACCCTTGGCGGAAAGCATTTCCTACGAGCGTCCAAGGCGCCGCATGGTGCCCGCAGGCGCCTGCGTGTAAGTCCCAAAGCAGGGCTCGGCCCGCCTCGACAGTGATACATCGTTGGAGGACACCGAAGGGACTTCGCCTGTACAATTCATCATTGTAGAGGACGTAAGTCTTGGCTCGGCACGCAAGCCATCAGGCTTCGGTCCTGTCGCTAGGAAGCGCCCCCCGATCAAGCCAATCGAGGAACGGGATTTGCCAATCCATGTCCTGGTCGGCCTGTGGAGGCTCGGTGTTGACTTCCATGACCTCAGGCTTGGTCGAGGGGGTCTCGGCAGTAGAGGGGGCGTCGAGCCCTACCGTGGTTTCCACAGGTGGGCCCTCCTCTGTTACCAAGGTGTAGTTAATGGAAGGTTTGTGAAGGTCCCTGGCAAATACGTTCGAGGGGACCGGAGCCTGTGTCGAGGCCATCTTTGCCAGTTCATCAACGGCCTTGTTGTACTTCTGCACGATGTGGTTTAGTTCGAGACCGTTGAACTTGTCTTCTAGGTGACATACCAACTTGTAGTAAGCCTCCATTTTAGGGTCGAGGCAATTAGACTCCTTCATGACTTGATCGACGACGAGCTGCGAGTCGCCCCAGACGTCGAGACACCGTACCCCAAGTTCAATGGCGACTTGCAAGCCATTGATGAGGGCCTCATACTCAGCCATGTTGTTGGAGGTGGCGAAGTGGAGCCGTACCATGTAGCGCATGTGTACTCCGAGGGGCGAGACGAAGAGGAGTCCCACGCCTACCCCGGTCTTCATCAGAGACCCGTTGAAGTACATGGTCTAGCATTCTGTCTGGACTTGGGCAAGTGGTAATTGGGTGTCGGTCCACTCAGCCACAAAATCAGCCAAGACATGAGAGTTAATCACTTTTCGAGGCGCAAAAGTCAAGGTTTCCCCCATAAGCTCGACGACCCACTTGGCTATCCTGCCTGAGGCCTCCCGGTTATAGACTATCTCTCCTAAGGGGAAAGACGATACCACGGTCACTGGGTGAGACTCGAAGTAGTGATGCAGCTTGCGTCGGGCTAGGACTACAGCGTAGACCAGCTTCTGGATGTGGGGGTAACGCGTTTTGGTCTCGGAGAGCACTTCGCTGATGAAGTAAACAGGTCATTGGGTGGGTAGAGCATGCCCCTCTTCCTGCCTTTCTACTACTATGGCAGCGCTGACCACTTGGGTCATTGCGGCGACGTAGAGTAGGAGGGCCTAGTCCCTGGCTAGGGGTACTAGGATGGGAGGATTTGTGAGCAGCGCTTTGAGTCTATCGAGGGCTTCTTCGGCCTCGGGGGTCGAAGAAAAACGCTCGGATTTTCTCAAGAGTTGGTACAGAGGCAAGCCTTTTTCGCCGAGGCACGAGATGAAGTGGCTCAGGGCCGCAAGGCATCCCATGACCCTTTGTACTCCCTTGAGGTCTTTGATTGGTCCTATACTGGTTATGGCCGAGACCTTCTCTAGGTTGGCTTCGATGCCGCGTTCCGAGACTATGAATCCCAAGAGCATGCCTTGGGGGACCCCGAACACACACTTCTCGGGATTGAGCTTGATGCCCTTCTCTCTAAGGCATTTGAAGGCTATCCTTAAGTTGTCAACGAGATCCTTGGCCTTTTTGGTCTTAACCACAATGTCGTCCACATAGGCCTCGATGGTCCGCACAATGTGGTCGCCAAAGACCTGGGTCATGCACCACTGGTATGTGGCCCCTGCATTTCTGAGGCCGAAAGGCATAGTCACGTAGCAGTACATGCCGAATGGGGTGATGAAAGAAGTTGCGAGCTGGTCAGACTCTTTCATCTTGATTTGATGGTAACCAGAATATGCATCAAGGAAAGATAGGGTCTCGCACCCAGCAGTGGAGTCAATGATCTGATCGATTTAGGGTAATGGGAAGGGGACTTTTGGATAGGCTTTGTTCAAACTGGTGTAGTCTACACACATCCTCCATTTCCCATTTTTCTTCCTAACTAACATGGGGTTAGCCAACCACTCTGGGTGGGACACTTCCTTGATGAACCTAGCCGCCAAGAGCTTCTGCACCTCCTCACTGATGGCCCTACGCTTTTCCTCGTCGAAGCGGTGTAGGCATTGCTTCACCGGTCTAGAGCCAGCCCAGATATCTAAGGTGTGCTCGACGACCTCCCTCGGTATGCCCTGCATGTCTGAGGGACTCCATGTGAATATGTTGGCATTCGCATGGAGGAAGTCAACCAGCATGGCTTCCTATTTGATGTCAAGGGTGGCGCTGATCCTCAGCACCCGGTCGTTGGGGCAGGTGGGGTCAACCAGGACAAGCTTGATGGCCTTCACGGGCTCGAACATCCCTGCGCAACGCTTGGAGTCAGGCACATCGCCACTAAATTGGTCGAGGTTGGCGATGAGGGTCTCAGCCTCAGCGAGAGCCTCGGCGTACTCGATGCACTCGACATCATAGTCGTATGCATGTTCGTACATGGACTCAATCGTGATGATACCACTGGGGCCTGGCATCTTGAGCTTGAGGTAGGTATAGTTGGGAACTGCCATGAACTTGGCGTAGCACGGCCGCCCCAGGATGGCGTGGTAGGTTCCTCCGAACCTAACCACTTCGAAGGTAAGGACTTCCTTGCGGTAGTTGGAGGGGGTGCCGAAGCAGACGGGAAGGTCGATGCGCCTGAGGGGTCGTGTGCGTTTCCTTGGCACGATGCCATGGAAGGGTGCGGCGTCGCCTCAGAGCCTCGATCGGTCGATCTCCAAGAGCTCTAGGGTGTTGACGTATAGGATATTGAGGCTGCTGCCTCCGTCCATCAACACCTTGGAGAGTCGAGTGTTGCCGATGATCGGGTCGACAACAAGTGGGTACTGCCTAGGATTCAGAACATAGTCAGGGTGGTCGTCTCGATCGAAGGTGATCGCCTCCTAAGACTAGTCGAGGTACCGAGGAGTGGCCACCTTGACCGAGAAGACCTCTCGGTGTTCCCTCTTTTGTTGCCATGTCGTAAGGCACGCCGAGGGTCCACCGAAGATCATGAAGGCATTGTGTACCTCGAGGAACCCGTCATCCTTGTCATCGTCCCGGTCGCCGGTGCCCTTCTGCTTGGCGTCGTCGTCGGGGGGGCCAAGCCTGGCATAGTAACACCGCAGCATGGAGCAATCCTCGAGGGCGTGCTTGACCGGGCCTTGGTGGTAAGGGTAGGGTTTCTTAAGCATGTCATCGAAAGGTCTGGGGCCCTTGGGGCCTCGGGGATTCTTGCGCTCTGTGGCCACGACCTTATCAGCCTTGAGGGCGGACCGCTTCCCCTGGCGATCCTTCTTCTTTCTTTTGGGGAGGTAGGGAGCCAAGGCCTCGGGGGCCTCGTCCCTCCGCTTCCCCTTGGCATCGTTTTCGGGGAAGATGGCACCTATAGCCTCTTCGCCAGAGGCAAAGTTGGTGGCGATGTCAAGGAGCACGGCAGCCGAGCGCGGCATGTTCTGGCCTAATTCTCGGACCAAGTCTCGGCAGGTGGTGCCAGAGAGAAAAGCTTGGACGATCTCTGAATCACCAACGCTGGGCAACTCGATGCACTGTTTAGAGAAGCGCCGGATGAAGTCTTGGAGAGACTCCTCTAGTTTCTGGCGACAGCTCTTAAGGTCCCAGGAGTTTCCAGGGCGTATGTACGTGCCCTGGAAATTCCCAATGAAGATCCTAACCAAGTCACGCCAGTCATGGATCTAGGAGGGAGGAAGGTGCTCGAGCCAGGCCCGCGCCGAGTCTGACAAGAGCAAGGGGAGGTTGCGGATGATGAGCAGGTCATCGTCTGCGCCGCCTAGCTAACAAGCCAGGCGGTAATCGGCGAGCCAGAGCTCAGGGTTGGTTTCACCGCTATACTTTGTGAGGTTGGCTGGCAGGCAGAATAGGGCTGGAAACTGAGCGTTGCAGATGGCTTTGCTGAAGACTCGAGGGTCGAGCGGTTCGGGAGAAGGACTATGGTCCTCCTCGCTGTCGTAGCGGCCGCCCCGATGCGGATGGTAGCCTCGGGCGGGCCCCTCACTGTCGTGGCGTCATCGTTGGCCGACCACCTCGTGTTCATCCTGCGCCTCGCGTCAGTTATTGAGGCGGTCGTGGACCGGGGGGATCCTATTGATTGTCGGCACCCGAGTGGGCTCAGGACGAACTGAGGCCTCTCTATCCTGCCGATGTGGTGCTGAGGGGAGGTCCAAGACGGCATCGCGCCGTCAGGAGGCAGAACTCTTGGCCTGCTATACAACAGCGGTCTCGAGGAGATCCTAGAGCTCGCCGCAAACCCGCCATCCTTCTGTGGTGGAGGGCTTGGGCATCGCGCGCACTAGCATCGCCTCAGCCGTGACATTCTGGCTGGCGCGATTGAAGATTGGGGGACGATCATCCCCTTCGTCGTCGTTGATGCGGTGGTGCACGTCGTGAGCCCGTCGTCGGGCTCCTCTACCACCACCGTGGCCTTGCTGCTCCTGTTCGAGAGTGCTTCAGAGCTATTGCAGAAGGAGTCGATCTTGCTTGACCTTGGCTTGAAGCTCGCAGAGTTGTTCTAGGTCCGAGCACCGGAATTGTTCAAGGGCAAGGTTCTTGTTCCGTGCCACCGGTGGGACAATACATGAAGGCGTAGCATTGCCCGTTCCCTGATGAAGCAGAGTGCGGTTATCTGCCCCCTCATCCTCGTCGCCCATGCTTGGCATCCCAAGCCCGACGTGGAAGCACTCACGAGTGGGATCGTAAGTACTTTCACCGTCGAAATCGGAGTAGCCAAAGCAATAGTCGCTAGCGGTCAGGAAGCGGCGCATGGTCTCACGGTCGTGGAGGTCGGAGAAATCCACTCCAGCCCATGCCTCGTCCTCCTCCAAGGAGTCAGCGTGGGTGTGGGTCGACGTGGTGGTATCGAAGTTGAGAGCGAAGCGCTGGCGGCGCTATGAGAGATCCGCATGAGCGGAAACATAGGCTTAAGCATAAGATGCGGCAACATTTCTCAACCCGAAGGGGTATGGAGATAGTGCCATCGTAGGGCTTTGTTCTACCGGAGTTAGCTCCTCAAGGATTGGTGGAGCGGAGCTTGATGTCGGGGCGTTGTCAGGTGCCATCGGCATTTTCCCATGTCCAGGCTCAGGCTAGATAGATCCCCAACCAGGGACCTTGCGCCAACAGCTGGTCATGGGGTGCCGGTGGAGAGCAGCAAGTCACCCTAGGTTGGCGTGGCATCGGGATGATCTTGCTCGCATCGTGCCTGGTGAGCGCGGCGAGAACGGCCGCCCGAGCGCCGCCTGGGCTACCGATGCGTGACGTCGTTATTGGCAGGTGGGGCTCGGGGTGTGAGAAGTACCATGTCGTACTCGTGCCCTAGAGACATAACTCTAGGCTCCCAAACCACACCACCATGCCGAGACATAGCGGTCATACGGGGTCTACCATCCGGAACCTGTTGGGATGATGAAGCTGACACGCAGAGGTCCCTACCTGGCGCACCAACTGTCGGTGTTTCGGACCGAGAGGTCCTCAACCAACTAGTGAATTTATCCTGTGTGTTCCCGACCTCGGATGGTGATGCAAAGAGACATAAGGTTTATACTGGTTCAGGCAATCGATGCCCTACGTCCAGTCTAAGAGATCGATCTTGCATTCCTTGCACCGAAGTGCTTGTAGTAGGGGGTTACAAGCTAGGTGAGATAGGGAGCTAGTCCCAGGTCTCGGCGAGGTGTGATGTGGGCGGCTTGAGACGTTGCTCTCAGGCGGCAGGGGAATGTGTGTGTTACAGGGTGTTGTTCTTCATGAGTGCCCGTTCCCTAGAAATAGCCCAAGTCCTTTCCTTTTATAGTTTGAAGGGAGGACAAGGGTAGTACATATGCTTAACTATATGGTGTCGTGCGAATAGAGGCGGCGTGTCCGAGCCCTATGGCATGTTCCTATGGCGGCATAGTCATCGGAGTGGTCCGTCCTTGGAGCACTAGGGCGGCGTGCCGGTCCCATCCGATCCTGTGCGTCATGGAAGCTCCAGGGCTGCCTCGGAGCGGGTGCGGCGGTCATGCGAGTCGCTATGGACTGACTGTGCGCGAGGACAAGGCTTGGTCGGTGCCGAGGCCGCACCGCAGTGGGGGGTCTCAGCAGACACGAATCCCAAGATAGCCGAGACCCTGGTGCATAGTGCCGAGGCCCAGAGAGAGCAGTTGATCTGGTGTGCTAGTTCGGAGGCGGTGATGACCCGGGCCAGGCTACCCATGTCATGTTGTTTTCGAGGCGGGGATCGCAGGGCACAGTGTAGTGCGGGCGCTGATCGTGGGCACAACGTCAGAATACAGTGGCCGGTAACCCCCGCCATGCCCTGTCTCAGCTGGTATGGCGCTGATGCGACCTCACGTCCCGTCGGCCATTCCGCGGTGTCGGACCGTCGTTCGACTGAGATTGCGGGAGTTGTTGATGCATTAATGGGACGCGACGTGCTGTCGGGAAGATTAGTCGAGGCAGGGGTGATGGGCCATGGACAAGCCAGCCTCGAGCGATATGGAGAATGAGGCCTCGCACGAGACAGAGATTGGGTTCCTTGCCGAGGCCTTCCGTGGGAGGCCTCGCACGAGGCGGAAATTACGTCAGGATGCCGAGACCTCCGTGAGAGGCCTGAGGCGATGCGGAGAGTCGGGCGGGCTCAGACGGGGCTGGTTATGAGCCCATGGCTTACCCTCTAACTTTGCCGTTGATGGGATTTTAGTGCCTCTTTTGGTGTACGCTCGGGGTACCCCATTTTATGGTACCCAACACCAAGCTACTCCTTTGCTGTCCTCAGCAAAGATGCGGGTTTAGCATAGGTTAAGTTGTTGGATTAGGAGTTGCGTACAATGTAACGCCCTACAAAAACTCATATACAAACAAATACTATCTCTTGAATTGAACATGTTAGCGCTTAGAAATTTCACCATCGGTCTTAGCAATGTGGTGCTTATAGCTTTCACCTTGATACAAGCAAGTGCAAGATAGTGTAGCTAGATAGATACTTTTTTCCTACTTTGGTCTAGCTCAAACTTCCTAGAGGTTTTCAAATGATTTTGAAAGAAAACTTACCTAAGTTCCTCAAATGGTACACTCAAGTCACTCAATGGTGTTTGAAATCCTCACCAAGGCCATGAATGTTAGCCTTAATTTCTATCCTAAAGCTTATCTGGAGCTCAAGGTAGGAGTAAAAGCATAGCTTACTTGAATTGAATCTATTGCTAAGTCAAACACTTGGATCACAAGGAGCAACAAATCATATAAATTGATCAAGATGTGCATGTGTGTGACATATTTGGTGGAAGTGGTACTCCTTTGAGAAGTTTCCATTCTCTAGCTTCTTTTGAGAGGGCATGGCTACTTGTTTTTTCTCACTCTCTCTCTTTTTGAGCACTAGAGGTTTTTGCTCTTTTATTCTCTCTTACTTTTTTTCTTCTATAGCCTATGCCTCTCTTTTGATGTAAGATAGCTAGAGAGATAACTTTAATTCTCATAGAGCAATAACAAATGGAATGCGGTTGCGTATCCCCAGTGTAGGAATAGCATACATGTGTGGGTGTACATGATCTTGATCAAAAGGCATGAAAAGTTTCTCTACTCAGATCAACAAAGCTTGAAAAAGCTCAAAACAAACAAGCAACTTTTATGGTGGCTTTATCATGTATGAATGTGTAAGTAAATATTTGGCTCTGGTAGGAATTTATCACCGTTGAGGATCTTCTAGCAAGAGAGTTTTAGCATTTCGCAAAACAAGACTCCATGTTGTCTTTACTATTCCTCAGATAGGTTCAAAGATTTACTCTAATCATGACTACAACACATCTCACAAAAGCCTATTCTTGGTTCTAGCATTTGCAACCCCATGAAAACATTCAACTTAAGACGAACTCTAAGTTTATTATGCTCAAAACTTAAGAAGTATAAGGTTGTATGACAAGCTTTTGCAGAGTATCACAGAGCAACTATTCATCATCTCCAATTTTATCATCATTTTATTAGAGCAGAGTTTCTCTCAAAATAAATTAAAGGCACTCCCCTCTACATTCTATGATCATGAATATTGAAACATAAAGCAAACATGAATGTAAAGAGAGGGTTTAAGATTTTCATACCTGAGCGGGGAGAGATGTCTCCCCCAAGGTTGCCTTTTGCATAGGTTGGAATGTCTTCTACTGGCTCTTTTGATTCTTTTCTTTATTGACTAACTAATACTACTAAAATGCATAACTGACTAGCTAAACCTATAACTACTAGATAACTTATTCAACAGGGATGCTATTGAATTTTATTCATTAATATTAAATATTTTTTATATATGTGTTGCTTTAATGCATATCTATCCTATCAAGCATTAGTTACTACAAACTTTATTTATTAACATAGAGTAGCTAAGTGCAACTAACCTATCATGCAATGTAAAGCAACTTTATTGGAAATGAAATGCAACTAAGGAAATGCGGTAAATGAATGCAAGGAATAGAAAACTTACCTTCGTGTCAGGCTCAAGGTCATTCGTCCTTGGGCGGAGGCGTTTCCTCTTGTTCCACCACCGAGGCCTTGTCAGGATCAGGGTTAGGGATGATGAGTTTGAGAAAGGATCTTTCTTTTTATGCCATCTCTTTCTATTCTTCTTTTTCTTGATAGGCTTCTCCGGTTCTTCAATTGGCTTTAGTTTCTTCATCTTGTTTCTCTTCGGATGCTTCTTCTTTTCCTGTTTCTCATCAAAGAGGGGTTGTCCAGAGGCAAAAGCAAATATTTCTTTTCTTCCAGCAAAGTGGAATTGGATTTGCCTTGAAGCCACATATATGCAAGCATTTCCAGTGTTAAGGAAAGGACGACCAAGGATTAAAGGTGTATCCTTAGCGTTACCCATGTCTAAGATCATAAAATGAGTAGGCACATAGGCACTCCTAACTTTAACTAATAAATCAGTGGCTACTCCCTTGAGACAATGGGTGGATTGATCAGCCAATTGTGAGTAAACTGAAGTTGATGCTAGGGGCGTATAAAACAGCTTATCATAAGTTTTTTTAGACATGATGTTAATACTTGACCCTAGATCACAGAGGGCATTATGGAAGGTATGAGTTCCAATGGAGTAGGTAATTGTGGGGATACCGGGATCACCTTTCTTAATGGTAAATGGGGAATCTAGTAAATAGGAACTCCAAGAACTTAAAGCATAGCCATACTTTGCAGTAACAAGGTTGGTTGTTTCTATTGTTCCCTCAGGTTTACTAGAAATACTATCTTTTTCATAGGATGGGATAGCAGCAGCAATTTGAGCTAATTGGGTTTGTATCATCTTATTGAAACTAAGTTGATTCTTTAAGATAGAAGAAAATTCATCCAATTTAGCATTTATGTTTTCCAACATCTTGTCATGAGCATTTAACTTTTTAGTCATTCTATCATTGCTATAAACAAGATCTTTCAAGAAAGTATAACTGTTATTACCCTAATTATTCAAACAAGAAGAAGAGTAATAATTATTACCTCCCTGATTGTTGGAGCGCTGATTCTAGCCTTGATGTTGTGGACAGAACCCGTTGTCGGTGTTGACGAAGTTGAGGTCCTCTTGGGTTTTGGGATAGGAATTGCCCGAATGTCCAACATCTCCACAGACTTCGCAAGTCATGAGGGAATCCATGGCTTTGAGTGTCTCTTGGGCACTCACCTTCTCATAATGATCCACTCGCTTCGCAAGTAGATCCATCTTGGCTGCAAGCATGTAAATTTCTTTAATTGAATGCATACCTTGTTTACAGGGTTGGAGTCGATTGTCGCTCCATCCTTGGTTGGAGACCATCTTCTCGATCAGTGTCTTTACATCTGCAACACTTAGCGAAAAGAATGCACCACCACTAGTAGCATCTAAATGGCTCCTATCTAACGACACTAATCTATGGTAGAAGTTCTGGATCAAAAGCCAGTCTTCCATGCCATGGTGTGGGCATGTAGAGATGTACTCTTGCATTCGTTCCCAAGCCTCGGGAATTGACTCATCTACTAGTTTTTTAAAACTAGAGATTTTATTACGCAGAGCATTGGTCATCCCCATGGGGAAAAACTTAACTAGGAAAGCATTGGAACACTTATCCTAGGTATCTACAACATTGCGGTTAGAGTAAAACCAATGCCTAGCCTTTCCTAACAAAGAGAAGGGGAAAAAGCGAAGACGTATAGCCTCTTGACTCACTCCCTTAATGGTGAATGTGCTACAAATCTCTAAGAAATGTTGGAGGTGAGCATTCGCATCCTCATGGGCTTTCCCACAAAATGGACTAGCTTGAACCATCGTAATTAACGCTAGCTTAAGCTCAAAGTTAGCGTCCCCATTGATAACATTGGGTCTAGTGGCTACATTAGCAGCCGAGGGTGCAAAAACATCACGAATGGACTTGTCGGCCATGATCGTGTAGGGTAGTGATAGGATATGAGGAAAAAAGGATAAACTACTTAGGATAACTAAAAAGAACGTAGCTAACAAATTCAGCCTTATAAATTTGATGCCAGTTGCCTTCCCTGGCAATGGCGCTAGAAATGCTTATTGATATTTCTTAATGTCTATTGGAGGATTCCACAAGTGCACAGAACTATTGCGTAGCACTTTGCTCGATGAGTACCGAGTGTCGAATTTATAATTTATCCCAAAGAAAGGCGGAAGGCTAGAATCTATACAGGACTAGGATTTGCTAAAGGTAGGTTCCAAGTTAATCCTAGGTAGGTGGATGATAGTGAAGGATGAGTGTAAACTACCTAAACTAACTACTATTAACAAGCTATCCAGATATAGCTACGTGGGATAGCGAGCGATTTATCTTTCTAGTAACTAAGGGTAAACAAATAACTAGGAGAAATACGATAGTACTTTGGGGCATAGCCCGCCTACCAACTAGGAGAGTTAAATAGACAAGGTCTGCCATGAGCCCTACGATTTAATAACTAGACCTATCATGGGGGAATACAGAGGATGGACAAGGCTGTCACCACTTGCCACCTACCCCAAACTATTCGGAGGCCTAGCCATATCCATAGGTAATTTATAGTCTAAGCACCACGCTTAATCTACATGCTTACTACTTCGATCCGAGCTCCGTTGAAATGAGTTCAAAGCACCCTAACCAGACGGTGGAACCGGTACTAACGAAAGACTACTAATGCTAAACAACAAACACCTAAGCTCATTAATGATGAACACTAATGACTAAGTACTTAAAGTAAAGCAAGCAATACTAGAATAATGTTCTGAAATAAATACTGAATAAAGTAATGTAGAAATAAAAGAATTACAAAGGAGCTATACCAGACCTAGAAGACTCTTCCGGACTCTGTGAAGCTTCGTTCTTGCTCTACTCCACTACTAGACTACTACTCTATAGCTAAAGCCAAGCTAGAGAAGCTTGGAGAGCTTGGAAATGACTAGAACTAAATGGGACATCTTCCATCAAGCTCCACACCCCTATTTATAGTGTAGGGAGGCATGGGGGTACTTGTAGGAAGCTAGGAGGTCGGTGGAGGTGACTTGGGCACCGGGCAGCCTAGGGGGGGTGCCGCCTGGCCCTCCATTCCATAGCCTCTTGATCCTACAGCGTTGGTTGGCTCCCAATGGTGGTTATTTGGACAACACGTGGTGAAACTCGGATGGGAAGTCAGTTGGTGAAGCTCCAAGCCTATGACAATGGGCCCATGGATCCATGGCCTCTTCATCATGACCATTGATCAAACCAACTTGGATCAATGCTTCTAATTGGCTGAGGAGGAGCTCCCATGGATCACTAACGTGGCAAGGTTCCAAGTGGACACCTGGTGGGGCCGGGCGACGCCTAGGTGGCACCGGGCGACGCTGCCCAGTGGGCCTAGGTAGCCCTACCACGTCCACTTGCTCCTATGGTCCATGTTTGTCACCATTTTGGCCAAAATTTGCCATATTTCCTGTATACAAATAATTCTCCAAGTACAAGTGGAACTAAGTGAAATTTAAACATAAATCTTCACATGTGATGATAGTTTTCCATACTTTTGCGTGGAATGGTGATGGTAAAAATGGGTGTTAGTGACCGTCAACACACATGACTCCATGTCATGTTTCATATGCAATGAGCTCCTTCATCACATGTGTGAGCCTTGCAACATATCCAAGCCATTTCCACCTCCATGGCATGTGTTGCTAATACAAGTGTTCCTATGGACTAATCACCTATGTATCTCACTAAAACACATATTAGTCCACCTAAGGTTGTCACTCAATTACCAAAACCAAACAAGGACCTTTCAATCTTCCCCTTTGTGGTAATTGATGATAACTCTACAAAGATATGGAAATTAAGCTCTTTTGGATTCATGTTGCTTGCCCAAGCAATTTTACCATGTGTAAAGGATTTTGGACAAGTACCACAAACCCGAAATGGTAGTATTAGCTCCCCAACATATGTGCTAGTGTGTTTGGTTTAAAGCTTGTACATATGAATATATTGGAATTGTGGAAGAGTAATTACTACCAATGATGCTAAGGTGTATAGAATAAACCTTTGATGCATGATACCAATCGGAGTTGCACTTTTAACACCATCCTTAGCATCATGAGTAGCTAGACACAAAAAATAATAGAAACCCTGTGAGATCAACATTATAAGCAAGGTTTTAGTACCACGTGTAGAAAAACAAGTCTAGCTACCATCCTATGCATGCTAGTTATCAAATCATCATTCAAGTTCTACAACTAGCATACACCACACAAGCATGCATATCAAAATTTCAAAAACTTATGCAATGCAAGCAAGCACATGAATATGCACAAATCAAATGCAATCAATCAAAAGTTCATGAGCTTGCTCCCCCTACTTGTGTGCTTCTCTTGTCCAAGAATTTTGATCCTTCTCCATTCCTCAATGTTGCTCCCTCTTTGTCCATATCCATGTCCAAATCCAACTTCTCCCTAATGCCTCTTGCATATTTCATATCTTTGTACCAATCTCTCCCCCTTTGTCATCAATTTCCATAAAAGGTGTGCATCACTTGATACAAAGGGTTGCATTGGGGTAGATGGTTGAGGCTTGAATCTTCATTTTTGATGGACACCACTTGTATAGCTCTTTAGACACCATGTGTAGGATCTTGTGACCTTGATACCAATTGGTGAGACACCCCCCTAAGTCATTGCATGGGTCATCCATTTGATAAACTTGAGCTCTTGTAGTGAGGAATATATTCTTCATTTGATGATCACTTAAAGTTGAGGATTACTTGTGGAACCACCATCTTGTATGAATGATACCATGTAGAGATGTGATACCACGTGTATGATTGATTTGTTAATAAAAACCATTTCTTGAACATTTGCTATCTTCATGAGTACCACTTGTAGGATATCACTTGTAAGTTGATCTAGACACCACTTGTGAATACCACTTGATAGATCAATTAAGTCTAGATATCACTTGAAACAACCAAACTAGATATCCATTTGGATTGTTGTCTTGTGCTTGTACTCTTATCTCTTATCATGAGCTTCTAAATTGACTTGAACCAAATTAATTTGCCTAAGCTTTCAAGTTTGGTTTGAACCAATGACAAGGTTCTTTACACCTCTTACAAGGGTTATCTTGCCAATGTTGTACTTGTCACTTGTTAGCAATCCAAAATAGATCAAGTACTTGGGTTCACTAGCTCATGAACAAACTCATATACCACCACTAGATCAATCAACCATTCAAGCAATAGTGGTAGGCTATGAATTTTAAAATTTCATTTGTCATGCATGATCCTATAACATGTACTATATGTACTAACCACATACTAGTAAGGGATGAAATGATCATGCACATTACAATGATACCTTTGCTATCTTAGAGTAGAGGATAGTCAATAGACTCCAATTCATCATTCCAATAGCAATGTGAAGTCCAATTCAATAACTTGGTGAAGACCAATCATCAATATGAAACCCATTCTTCTCCATATGAAATGAGAACTACTAATGATCAAGTGCACTATTATGAGTTGTGTTGATGCAAAAGTGGATCTGCAAACACAAAGGGCTAATACCCGAATCGATATCCAAAGCGTGCCAGTCGATTTGACCTATTAATCGACAAGGATGAAGATATGAGCACTTTAGTCCTGACAACAGCGATACGCCTGGAAGTCACGGCCAAGAGGTACTCACGCGGAACTCAAGAGTCGCCGAAGGTCGCACTGAAGCGATGCAGCTCGCCGAATCAATGAGAACTCATAAAAAGGAAAAATATGCAAATTGACGAAGTCGCCGAAAAGTAAGTAGATGCAAATATGAGTAAAAATTGGTTTTGATATTGATTGATATATCTATTACATTACCCCTCAATCTATATTTATACCCTGATCTAAAAAGACATAACCAAATACAACTAGGACATCAAGTCCATATCTAAGGAAACATGTGACTCCTTACATGAATCATACTCTAACAAATATAGAAAAGGAAATCAACTCCTATCTATTTCCCTGTCCGCCTCAATTACGATGGAAATCTCACCGACCTCCTTTCCATCGGCATACTTCCTATTTCATCAGCAGTAGTCTTCAAGCCTTCCTTCATCGGCATCGACAATAACATTTCCAATCTTATCGGCAACGCCCGAGTCTAAATCAACTTTTCCATCGATCACCACCATTCATCGGCAACCATCTTTACAAGCTGATTTTCATCGGCTGTCAGTGTATACAGTAACTTTCCTCCTACCGATTAGCCTACTCTGATCATTTCGACACGTGCAAAAAATGGTGTCAACACATGCCCCCCAATTTCAGAGTATAAAACCATTAATGCTCCGAAATTTACTCCAGATAATGTTTGCCTTCGCCCAATTACCATAACTCATCCTCCAAGCCAAAACTTGATCTGTTATCAAATCCAATCAAATCTAGTCCTGATTCACGCACCTTAGTAAATATCGCACAATTTCCAACCACTCTTGCCCTGATTATGGTTAAAATACCGAAACAATAATCCATCAGCAAGATCTTAACATAATAATGCCGCCATTTTCAGAATTAAAATATCATGTACCGAGATCTCTTCCAAGTCATAATTACTTGCCATCAAATCATCTGTACAATCCCTTAATTATCGTGCAAACAGTTACCATATCCATCTGAACCACCTCGACCTATATGCACGCGGTATAGAGATAAGTCCAGAATACCCCTACTCCAAGCGGCTTATAAATAGATCTCTCTGGAACGCTTGTCTTCTACCCTCATACTCCAATCTTTGGCATTCTCTTTCCGGCGGCGCCTCCGACGAACAACTACGTGGCCTCAACCAACAAGAACTCAGCGTCAACCTCGAGTCTCCAGCTCGTGCCCCCATCTACCTCAAGATAATGGCAATCAACTTCGACGTCCCTGCGGTTCGTTCCACTTCCGTTACTTTTTACCTCGATTCCTCTGGTCTTTGTGAGTTCATACAGTTGGTAATTTTTTCTCCTTTTCTTTGTTCTTTGGATCCTCTAAACTTAGGAACTTCGCAACAAATTAGTTATTCCAACCGATCAGCCGCATGTCCAATGCCTAGGACCAATGGGCAACCCAGATCCAACTGATCTGATTAATGCAGAAGTTAACAAAATCTCTTTTAGAGCCCAAAATTTCTCTCTGAATTTATGGAAAGATACATTCCGATCTTGGCCCAAAACCACCAAAGGGTGGAAAGATTGGTACTTGAGGGTCAATAGATCGATGCAAGTACACTGGGCAGAACGGAAGCTAGACCAATGCATTAGGCTATCCATTGCCGATATGCAAAAGAATGAGTCAATGATAATTGCAGCTACTTACTTCTGGTCAGACACAACAAACATTTTTCTGTTTGGACATGGCCCAGCTACTCCCACACTTGCCGATGTCTACATGCTCACTGGCTTGGACATTTCAACTGCCGATGAAGGCTCCATCTATGGCAGGAAATCTGAATATAGGGTGAATACCCGCAACATCGGCGGTTGGACAGGATATATTCAAGAATGCCAGAGGACCGGGACAGTTAACTAGAGGGAACATGCCACATTCTTGAATATGTGGTTAGAAAAATTTATCTTCTGTGGTTGATCAGTAGGACCAACCAACACCTTCCTCCCCGCGGCTGAACTCTTGGCCAACGGTGTAAGGTTCCCTCTTGGCCGATATCTTTTGAGCTCCACTTATCATCTTCTTCATCAAGTGTCTCAAAAACTTTTGCTTGGCAAACCCATCGGCAACTTAGGAGGCCCGTGGTGGTTTATCAACATGTGGCTGAATGCCCATATGCACAAACGCTTACAATGGGACTTTTTGCCCAACAATTCCCACGAGAAATTGCTGAAAACCACGTGCTTAGGGACGAGGAATCGGCAACACGCTCACCCCTCAATTTTGGTGAAGCCATAATTGTCCTCCCTGGAACAGAGGCCAATGAAGACCAGATCGGCAGATTCTTCCAAAGCTTGTACAATGGTCTTTCTTGTGATCATAGGGCCTGGGTACCTTATATTGATGAAGAAAACAGATCCCCCCTTCTTTTCAACTTTGCCGATGACACTCTGAATCAGGATAATGAACTCATGATGGCTATTATTACTCCCAGGGCAATCCCAGTAAACACATTCGGTAGCAGGAAAAACACCAATATCACGTATGAATTTTACAACCCATTGGCAGTATCCCGTCAATTGGCTTTTGGGCAATTGCCAATCAAACTTTGTTTTGCCGATGTGGTCAAACCCAGAGAAACAATCACCTGCGGAACAGATTGGAGCAGGGTAGTGCAACTCTCCCCCGATGCCAATACTACAGATGTCGATCTATCCAACTGGACACCAGTATCTTTCATCACTGAATCATATAAGCAATGGTGGCGAGAGTGGAGGGAACAACTGTTTGCAACATCTGCTCACACATATCGGCACATGATCGACCCTGAATACGCCATTCCCAATGATGCAGTAAGTTTCTTTTAACTCCCTTATGCTTTTTCCTTTCATATATCGGTAACTAACTTTCTCGTAACAGGTTAACAACCCAGCACCATCTATGAGCAAAAGTGGGAAACCCTTCGATCTTCGGCCTGTTTCCCCGATATCACCGATCGGCTACAACGCCCCCACCTTAGCTGCTTTGACTCACCAGAAGACCCATGCCAAGACTATTACCTCCAAGTCCAAATTGGCTATAGCTAGGGCCACTCCATTGGCTGCTGCTACAATCCTGATCAAGGCATTCAAGGTAACAACCCTGTTTATTTCTACTCATGCCGATCACAAACTGTATTAACATTAATCATCAGGGTGTAAGAGCCACTGCTGGATCGTCATCGGCAATTCCTCCAACATCAAGCACCACTACCTCTGACAAACCTTCAGAGGTATTCCTTTGATTCTCACATTTTATCTATTAAATATCATACCTTACACTTGTTTTGCAGCAACAAATGGGTACATCGGCAAGCGTACCAGATGTTCAAGCTCCACAACCAACAAGTGTCGATGCCCCCCAGCCAACCGTTGCTGAGGCCCAAGCAAAGCGCAAAGCCTTAATAGATGCCGAGGCACAGCCAAAACAACAAAAGTCCATGCCGATCCCCACACCTGCCCCAACGTCTGCAAGCCGGCCAAAATCAGCCGATGCAACTGAGCAAACAGTCAATCCTCCTGTACAGGACATACCATCGGCCATCATACCCCAAGGGCCAACCACCGATGAGGCCACAGAGGATATCCCATCGGCAAGCTCAGCCGATCCTCCACACGGCATACTCCAGGCTGCTTCCTCCAGCCAAGTACAGGAAAATGCCTTGAAACAGGTAAGCCAATTGACCTAGTCGATTTATAATATTCATACTTATCCTTAACTGACCTCTTTTTCTCAGGAACAAGACTCCCCAAACAGCCTATTTTCCTTTGCCATTGATGTTTCTGATGATGATGGAGAGGAAGCAAGTTCTTCCCTTGCACTGGGAACAATATCGGCAGAAATTAAGTCCAAGTTGGAAGCTCTCCTAGACTTGTTACAGCAGGATACCGCCCAACTGGTAGATGACTTGGACCCCGCAAAGGTAATTTTCAAAACAATCCATGGCCAGGTCCCTGCCGATGTTGAAGAAGCACTTTTCCCAGCAGCCCATTTAGAAAGCCGCCAACTGCAATATCAACGGGCTACTCAACGCATTGCCGATAGAGCAGCTCAGGCTCAACTCAAAGAAGAGATGCTACAACTGAAACAGATTGCCGATGAGAAGCACAAGGGCATCGACAACTTGCAGACTTCGGGCGCTGAACTTAAGCAGAAAATCTTAGATTTATCGGCAAAGAGGACGGCTCTATTGGCTGAATTGAAAGAAGTCGAGGCATCCTTAACTCATGCCCAACAAGAAGAAAGCCAGCTACCCGATGCCATCAAGGCCCTTCAGCAAGAAAGAGACATCTAGGCTCGCAAAGCCTTGGCCATGAAGAAAAACTCAAGCCTGTGGAGGGTGCTGCCGATGAAGACATCAAAGAAATGAAGGAAGCCGACCAGATTCGCCTGCGTGCGATATTGGCTATCCAATCCTTGTTAAACTTGTAAATCTTGTCTATTGCATCGGCACTTTATGAGACATCGACATCCTTGTATAATTCTAGCCGATAGGACTGTTATCGGCACTTATACTTTTATGCATCCATCCAAATACTAGGGTAATATTTCTTTAAATATTTTCCATTTAATGCTCTGGGAAACACAACCCCTTCGAGGGTTTCTAGAATATATGCGTTACCAGGAACAGACTGATTTATCCAATATGGACCTTCCCAATTAGGAGACTACTTTCCAAACTTTGAACTTTTAGTCCCAATCGGTAAAATCAATTTCCAGACCAGATCTCCATCGGCAAACTCCTTTACCTTCACCTTCTTGTCATACCATCTAGCTACTCTTTTCTTATTTTCTTCGATGCTAACTAAGGCCCTTAACCGATGACCCGCCACATCTTCCAACTCATCCTTCATAAGAGTATCATAATCATCGGCTGTCAGCTGATTTTGAAAACGTATTCGCCTAGAGCCAGTTTTAATTTCCCAAGGTAATACTGCGTCGTGTCCATATACCAACTGATAAGGCGTTACTTTGGTTGCACCATGACATGACATCTGATATGACCACAAGGCTTTATTTAATACTGTATGCCACCTCTTAGGATTTTCTTTAATTTTGCGCTTAATGAGTTTGATGATCCCTTTGTTAGAAGCCTCAGCCTAACCATTGGCTTGAGCATAATATGGAGAAGAATTTAAAACTTTAATTCCCATACCTATAGCAAACTCATCAAATTCTCCCGATGTAAACATAGTACCTTGATCGGTAGTGATAGTTTGAGGAATACCAAATCGGTAAACAATATGCTCTTTCACAAAATCGATCATATTAGCCGATGTCACCTTTTTTAAAGGAATTGCTTCAACCCATTTTGTGAAATAATCGGTAGCAACCAGAATAAATTTATGTCCTTTGCTCGATGGCGGATAAATCTGACCGATGAGATCGATAGCCCATCCCCGGAACGGCCAATGTTTAATTATAGGGTTCATAGCCGATGCAGGTGCTCTTTGAATATTACCAAACTTTTGACACTCCTGACATCCTTTAAAATATTTAAAACAATCTTCAAGAATAGTCGGCCAATAGTATCCATTCCTTCTGATCATCCACTTCATCTTGAAAGCCGATTGATGCGCTCCACACACTCCTTCATGAATTTCACCCATCAAGCTTTTCGATTCATCACTGCTAACACATCTGAGTAAAACTCCATCTGTAGTTCGGTAATATAATTCATCATTGAGGAGCACATACTTGGTAGCTTGGAACCTTATACGTCTTTCAACCTTTTTACATGGATCCTTTAAATAATCGACAATCTCCTTTCTCCAGTCATCGATATCGACTGCCGATGTTAGCACTTCTCGAATAGGCTGATACCCAGAAGCATGCTGAGCTAGTCGATTAGCCTCTTCATTATGCAGTCGAGAAATATGTTCAAGACAAAAATCTCTAAACCCTTTCAACAATTGCAAACATCTTTCATAATATGAAATTAAAACTTCACTTCGGCATTCATAAATCTCAGCCAATTGATTTATAACTAGCATAGAATCACCAAAGATTTCAACAGCATTGGCACGTATCTCCTTCAGCAATTCTAACCCTTTTATCAAGGCTTGGTATTCAGCCTGATTGTTTATCGATGTAGCAACAATCGGCAATGAAAATTCATACTTCCTTCCTCGAGGTGAAATCAACACAATGCCAATACCTGCTCCTTCACCACATGTGGACCCATCGAAGAAAAGTGTCCAAGAAGCAACCTCCAGAGAGTCCACTGTATTACAATGCTGAGTGACAAAATCAGCCATAACCTGCCCCTTAACTGCCTTAGTCGATTCGTAACGTAGTTCAAATTCTGATAATGCTAAAATCCACTTGCCGATTCTACCACTTAATATCGGCATCGACAGCATATACTTGACTACGTCGTCTTTGCATATGACCGTATATTCGGCAGATAACAAATAATGTCTTAATTTGACACAAGAAAAGTATAAACACAGATATAATTTTTCGATGGCCGAATACCTTGTCTCAGCATCCACTAATCTTCTGCTCAAATAATAAATAACACATTCTTTCCCTTCAAATTCTTGAATAAGAGCTGAACCGATAACAGTATCATCAGTTGACAAATACAACCTGAAAGGTTTCCCACGTTGAGGTGGAACTAGCACTGGAGGATTTGTTAAATATTTCTTAATTTCATCAAGGGCTAACTGCTGCTCAGCTCCCCATACAAATTCCTGATCGGCTTTCAATTTAAGTAATGGACTGAAAGCCTTGATCTTACCCGACAGATTAGATATGAATCTTCTAATGAAATTAATCTTTCCGATCAAAGATTGCAATTCAGTTTTATTGGCAGGAGCAACCACCTTGTTAATTGCATCGATAGACTTCCTACTGATTTCGATGCCCCGCTGATGCACCATAAAACCTAAAAATTGACCTGCCGATACACCAAATGCACATTTATTAGGATTCGTCTTCAATCCATGCTTCCTTGTGCACTCCAGTATCTTTCGTAGATCGGCTAGATGTTTTGTGATATCTCTAGATTTAATCACTACATCATCAATGTAGATCTCCACTAATGTGCCGATGTATTCATGAAAAATAAAGTTCATAGCTCTTTGATAAGTAGCGCCGGCATTTTTCAAACCAAACGTCATGACTATCCACTCAAACAACCCTACATGACCTGGACATCTGAAAGCAGTCTTGGGAATATCTTCTTCAGCCATGAATATTTGATTGTAACCTGCATTACCTTCCATGAAGCTAATAATTTGATGTCCGGCTACAGCATCAATCAACAAATTAGCAATCGGCATTGGATAGCCATCCATTGGTGTGGCTTTGTTGAGATTCCTGAAATCAATACAAACATGAAGTTTTGCATTTTTCTTATAAATAGGAACCACATTAGAGATCCACTCTGCATATCGACACTGCCGAATAAACTTTGCCTCAATTAATTTAGTTATTTCGGCCTTAATGTCAGGAAGTATATTAGGGTTGCATCGGCGCGCTGGCTGCTGATGTGGCCGAAATCCAGATTTGATAGGTAACCGATGTTCAACTATCGATCGGTCTAATCCAGGCATCTCAGTATAATCCCAAGCAAAACAATCTTTATACTCTTTTAACAAATCAGTTATTTGCTGCTTACACTTGGAATCTAACTTAGCACTAATAAAAGTAGGTCTTGGCCTATCGCCATTACCAATATCTACTTCTACTAAATCATCTGCCGATGTGAACCCTTGACCTAATTTTCCATCATCGGCAAACCTATCTATTAAAACTCTTCTTCAGAACCGACTGCTTGGATCGGTGGAATTTCATAATCAGCAACTCTAAGGAACTCTTTTTCCCAAACTTCTCCTGATATGCATTTAGTTCGCTCATAAGTATCTGATTCTGCCGATGCGATGATATAAGAAGAATCACCAGGGACAACCTCAATCTTATCCCCAATCCAGAGTACGAGGCATTGATGCATTATAGAAGGAACACAACAATTAGCATGAATCCAATCCCTCCCTAGAAGTAGATTATATGCACCCTTGCCATTAATAACAAAGAACGTCGTCGGCAAGGTTTTGCTGCCGATGGTCAATTCAACGCATACTGCCCCTTTAGCCGGTGACACATTGCCTTCAAAATCCTTCAGCATCATATCGGTTTTGGTCAAGTCTTGATCTCCCTTACCAAGTTTCTGATACATCACATAAGGCATAATATTAATCGCAGCCCCTCCGTCGATAAGTATCTTAGATACAGGCTGCCCATCAACTCTGCCTTTCACAAACAAAGCCTTAAGATGCTGTCTCTCGTCATCGATAGGTTTCTCAAAAACAGCCATCATTGGATCTAGTGTCAACTGAGCTACTTGATCAGAGAGAACAACTTCTTCCTCATTATCAGATAGTGCCAAAAACTCCATCGGCAACATGAATACCATATTAACATCTGCCGATGGACCCTTATTTTTGTGTTTTACCTGCCACTGCTGATGACCGGACCTCTCATTGGAGGAATTTTCCTCTTGGTATAAATCCTCCTGACGTTCACGTTGCATCCTCCTTCTCTGTGTCTTTGTCAGACCCTCCGGGCACCATCGAGAAAACTTGGTTTTCCAAACCGGCTGATAACAAGTCCTAGTTGATTCTACATGGCGTATATTAGGGTCCCTGTAGAATATTTCCTCATCAGGAACTCTTGCGTTTGCCATTTCCTCAAGCTCCTCTTGATTCCTTGGAAAATATCCAGCGCGTTTACTAAGCCTTTCATGTACACTAAGTCTGCCCCCCAGCCGATCATGCACTGATGCTCTGCCTCTGATTGGCTCATTGATAAATAAACCCAGATTGCCAGGTTGAAACCTCCTTTCTGACCGATTGACCCCATAATAACCATTGCACTCAGGGCAATTTTCAACAGTTGGCAATTTTATACCTTCTTCCCAGCAATGGATGAAAAACGGGCACCTCCAATGATCTTTATGCCGATTCCATTCTTCCTGACGTCTCACTTCTTGCTGTTGTCGATATCGGTCATTACGCTAACGCCAACCCTCCTGCTGCCTTCGATGAGTAATCATAATGCCAGGTCGAGGAGGATTTTTGGAACTACTGCTTTCTCCCAGCAAACCCTTACTTTTTGCATCATCGGTAGTTATCCGATGTTGGGGATCCACTAATGCATTTTTCTCAGTAGCCTCTGATGTCAATACCTTGGTCTTCCCTTTGGCCTCCAACATATTTGCTGGAAAAGGGTGTTGATCAATTTTCATCGGCTTCTGGGCCTTGGAAGTACCAAACTTAATTCTCCCAGATTCAATAGCCGATTGTAACTGTTGCCTGAATACCTTGCACTCATTTGTACTGTGTGAAGTTGCATTGTGCCATTTGCAGTACAAGATCTTCTTCAACTCTTCTGCCGATGGGATCACATGATTGGGTGACAGCTTAATTTGGCCCTCCTAAAGCAGAAGATCAAATATCTTGTTGGCCTTGGTGATATCAAAGGTAAACTTTTCTGGCTCTTTCTGACCAAAGGGACAAGATATCGGCTTTTTATTCTTAACCCACTCAGCTAAGCCGATAACTGGTTCTTCATCAGAATCAGAATCTCCTACTTCTTCAACAAATGATACTTTTTTACTCCAATTCTTTTTAGGTTCAAAAACCCTAGTATCTTGATCAGAGATCCTTTGCACAAGATGACTGAGGCTTTCAAACTCCTGAGAAGCATATCTGTCTTTAATATGTGGCAATAACCCTTGGAAAGCCAGATCGGCAAGCTGCCGATCATCCAGCACCAGGCTGTAGCACTTATTTTTTACATCTCGTAGCCTTTGCACAAAGCTTTCTACCGATTCATCATTATGCTGTCTCAATTTTACTAAATCGGTAAGCTTCTTTTCATGGATTCCAGCAAAGAAATACTTATGAAATTGTTTTTCTAGATCAGCCCAAGTAATAATAGAATTTGGTGGTAATGAAATGAACCATGTAAATGCCGATCCAGACAAAGATGATGAAAATAATCAAACTCTTAATTCATCTCTGCTAGCTGCCTCTCCACATTGAATAATGAAGCGATTGACGTATTCTATTGTTGATGTATCATCTTGCCCAGAGAATTTAGTGAAATCTGGTACCTTGTACCGATTTGGGAGAGGAATTAAATCATATGCAGGAGGGTATGGAGTCCGATAAGAATAAGTATTGACCTTGGGCTTTATCCCAAACTGATCCCTCATAATTTCTGCTATCTTATCGGCCCACAAAGCATCAGCCTCCTGCTGACGAACTGGCTGAATTTCTACAGGAGGTGCCTGCTGATATCCCTCCACATATCTTTGTGGCCCACGATCTCCAGCAATCGGCATATTTGCCGTTACTTGTGGTCCATTAACCTGCTGGAAAGGATTCATCGGCTGAGCTACCGATGCTTGATTCTAGAAACCAGCTTGCATATGACCTTGTTGAACCCCTGCAACCTACTGATTTTGCTGAACTGTATGTTGAACAGGTAACTGTCCTGACCAACCATTATTAGAACTTATCGGTACAAAACTTACCGATGGCTGGTAATTTGCTGACATTGTTGGATAATTATAACCAGCTTGAGGCATGAACTGAACCCCAGTTTGACTCATAGTAGGGGCTTTCTGCTGCATCGGCAGTAAGCTTGCCGATGGACTTGAATTGGGTGTTTGAACCAAAGGCATCTGGAAACCTCCTGGAGTTGGTTGCACAGTAGTTGTTGTGGCATATTGAGGCACTTGAGCCATCGGCGAAACAGCCGATGGTATAGGAGCTTTTCCTACTGCATCAAACACTTGAGGTAACCCAGGATTGAAAGCAGATGACTTCGGAGGCATACCATATCCCCACCAATTAGCAGGAATCTGGCTATTCTGAGACACAGGGCCTGACATAGCTGATGCCGATAGATCTGTATTAAGCTGAACTCGTCCTCCTAGTAGTACTAGATCTGATCGTATCGGTGTAGATTGAATATTAGGTAAGCCTGCCGATACTGGAGGAGAAATAACTTCTGTACCCACAACGACCGAGGGAGCCGATGGAGTATTGACAGATGCCGGCTCTGGTTGGTGATAGGTAGGCCCAATGTAATGCGGTGCCGCTTGTCCTTCTTTGAGAGTTCGAACCACAGCATTATGAATAGTATTGGACAGCACATTGGAATGATTAATCAAAGCATGATTTACTGCAGAATTAACCATCTCTTGAAGTTTACCAGGATTGGAGTCAAAGGTAACCTGCCGAGGCAACGGCAAATCTTGCTTCTAGATGACTTGTCCACTCTTGTTCAGGCTAAACGATCTCAGACAAAGCTGCTTGTATTCTTCTACAGCCTTTTCCATAGCCTGCCTCTGCTCTTCCTTAAGATCTTCTTCTGATACCGCGATAATGTTCCTGAATCGATCTCGGGATTGAACATATTGATTGGATTGATTGGTCCCACCGGGCGTGCCAAAAGATGTGTTGATGCAAAAGTGGATCTGCAAACACAAAGGGCTAATACCCGAATCGATATCCAAAGCGTGCCAGTCGATTTGACCTGTTAATCGACAAGGATGAAGATACGAGCACTTTGGTCCTAACAATAGTGATACGCCCGGAAGTCACGGCCAAGAGGTACTCACGCGGAACTTGAGAGTCGCCGAAGGTCGCACTGAAGCGATGCAGCTCGCTGAATCAATGAGAACTCGTAAAAAGGAAAAATATGCAAATTGACGAAGTCGCCGAAAAGTAAGTAGATGCAAATAGGAGTAAAAATTGGTTTTGATATTGATTGATATATCTATTACATTACCCCTCAATCTATATTTATACCCTGATCTAAAAAGACATAACCAAATACAACTAGGACATCAAGTCCATATCTAAGGAAACACGTGACTCTTTACATGAATCATACTCTAACAAATATAGAAAAGGAAATCAACTCCTATCTATTTCCCTGTCCGCCTCAATTACGATGGAAATCTCACCGACCTCCTTTCCATCGGCATACTTCCTGTTTCATCGGCAGTAGTCTTCAAGCCTTCCTTCATCGGCATCGACAATAACATTTCCAATCTTATCGGCAACGCCCGAGTCTAAATCAACTTTTCCATCGATCACCACCATTCATCGGCAACCATCTTTACAAGCTGATTTTCATCGGCTGTCAGCGTATACAGTAACTTTCCTCCTGCCGATTAGCCTACTCTGATCATTTCGACACGTGCAAAAAACGGTGTCAACAAGTTGCGGTTGGCTTACTTCATCCTTTGATCAATGCTTGTATGAGAGAACTATGAGTGTGAATACCACTTGAATTTCCATGACTAGCTCTCTTTTGGGTGTTGCTTGCTTTTCTTGATCAATCCTTTTTATTGCTTCACTAAGTATCTCAAATGTTCCTCGGATCATCACTTCCATGTTAGCCTTCCAAGCACCACACTTGATTTACCTACACATGGGGCGGCAAGCACCTACACTAGGGAGAAGTGACCTCTCTCCAAAGAACCATTCTTGATACTCAATTGAATTAACTTGATTGATTGATCCAAGTAATGGACTTAACTTGATGAGTAACCATGAAACCTTCTTTAAGTCCTTTTCTTTCTACTTGTTTAAGTCCTTTTCTTTCTACCAAATTATCTCCAATAATCACTAGAACTTAAACTACATTTTCATCTTGAGCTTGGTCTTGATCTTCAATTGAGTATCAATTAAGTGCCAAGTACACTCCACAATCAAATGGCCTTGTACTCTTTGCTTGTCATGCCTCTAGATCAATCCAAAACCAAACTTAGGTCCCTCAAACACTTATAAACATATTTCTAACTTGATGACCTTTCAATCAAAGTGACTCTTGATCAATCCAATAATTGTCACTTTTCTGGCAGATTCTTTACCCTTTAGAGAAAAATACATATCTCCCAATATACAAACCCAAATGCCACGGAATTATGTGGAGATATGAATCACTAAGTTATATAGCAGCTATAAAAATTTCAGCTACATTGGACTTCTATATTGGTACCAGATTTCAATTCTTCCACCACTGCTACATGCTAAAAACTGCAGCACTATAGCTGATAAGATCTACTCCAAAACTGAAGAATCTCTTATCCACTTCACATGAAATTTCTACAACATGTCATACCATAAGTCTAGAGAATGTAGACAAATTTTCATGCCAATTCAATAAGTTTTGATCATTCAAACAAGGCTAAGATCACAACTCACTCAGATTTTCAAATATTGGATAGATTTCAACTGTTGAGCTATTCTTCATCAAATTGAACCAAACTTGAAATCAACTTGTTTGAATACTTTCACAAGGCATATATCCATTCAATCCACTTACTAAAGTCATCTCATGAATTTATCCAACACAAATCAGTCCAAACTTGATTACTAAGCTTTTATCCATTCAAACATCTCATAGCAAGCAACATTGCATATTTATCCAATTCAATCAACTCATATGCACCCAAATGAAATGATCAACAAGAGATATACCTTGGTTGTTCATGATCATCCAATTTGTAAGCTTCAACTCTAATAATTGCATGCCATCAAATATTCCAATAAATCATCCACAACTTGACAATGGCACTTGTATGTTGTAGCTCTTGGACTTCACTAACTTTCACTTGGCATTGGGTTTAGATGTACACTAAGCTTCATAACTTGATTCAACACATGATGAACAATAAGAAACCCATTGAATCAAGCCTCAAATGCCATGGTATCTACAAATAATCATCCACCTTTTGATGGTACCCAAACAAGTTTAGGTCCTCTCAAGTTAGGAGCAATATACTTAGGCATGGCCTTAGTATGAGTAGCGGGATGTTTTGCAATAACAACTAAAGAGGTACCATTGCCATCCTTCCTAAGCCTAGAATCATCATCAATTAAAATGGGCTTAGGAGAGTTACCTAGGGGATATGAATGAGCCATGTGTCTCCTTTCTCGGCATGAGTAGCACTTTCTCTTTAATTGAGCCTTCTCTTCCTTGCTCAAGTGGTGCTTCCCATTGCCTTGCCTCTCATGAATTGCTTGAACCTTCTTCTCAAGCTTGGTAGGACACTTCAAGGCAAAGTGTCCCATATCTCCACACTTGAAGCACTTGATGTGAGCATACACCTTCTTCTTATCTTCATTCTTGCTCATCATCTTAGCATCTTGAATTCGCATTGGATGCCTTGCCTTTCCACCCCTCCTTGTCTTCTTCTTCTTCTTCATCAAGTCACCACCATCTTTATGGTTGATCTTGACTTTCTCTTGGGGTGTCTTCTCTTGCTCATCTTATGGCTTTGGTTGAGGCTCTTCTTGTTGCTTCACCAATTGCTTGGTTGGGCACACAGAGGTAAGATGACCCTAAATGCGGCACTTGAAGCACTTCACATGCTTGAGCCTCTCTTCTTCCTTCATCTTCTTGAGCTTATCAATGTTTGGGCATCCATTTGCATGGTGTCCAGCTTTATGGCATCGGTAGCACATGGAGTGAGACAACTTCAATTGTAGTTGCTTCATCTTATTTGCCCTTTTTCTTTCACCCTTTGTCATCTTCCTTTTGAAGCCAAGCCCACTCTTGTCATCGAAGTTTCTTTGAGTCTTCAACATGTGCTCAAAGGTGACTTTTGAGTTGTAGCACCTCTCTAACTTGTTGCTCAATTTCTTCACTTTATTCTTGAGCTCATTGTTCTCCTTCAGAAGGTTAGTCTCACAAAACAAGGAAGTAGAACAAGCATCTATATGTGAAGAGCATGGTATTTCTAATAAATCATCACAAGAGGTGGATACATGCTTCTTCCCTACATCATAAGAGTTAGTCACATGTTGCAATTGATCACTTGACTCATGTGATGAGCTCTCATTCTTTTTAAGTTTCTTTGAAAAGCTTTAATAAGAGAAGCATGTTGTTCTAGTAATTCTTCATGAGATGCAAGTAGTGTCTCATGAGTCAATTTTAGCTCACCATGTGAAGATTTAAGAACATCAAGTAAGTGCTTATGTTCTTCATATGAGTTCTTTAGAAATGAGTTTTCATTTTCCAATTTCAATGTTTTAACTTTCTCATTTTCTAAAGTGGTCATGCTAGCAAGTCTACTAACAAGCTCATCAAATGAATCAACATGATCAACCACATTAGTATTTTGTACCTTTGTGTCACCTTGTGACATGAAGCAATGTGGTGATGGAGAGCTTGTAGAAGCAATGCCATCCGGGCATGATCCATCATCATTACCATCAAGTGTGCATGGAGTAACATCATCATTGGCATCACTTGAGGCATCATCATTATCAATCTTGTCAAGTGATCTATTGGTATGATCATCATCATCATCACTTGACCATGAGGTGGAGCAATCTTCCACAATCACCAAATTGTGGTCATGCTCAATACACTCATGCGCATCTTCCTTAGGCTCATCCTCCTTGAACTTGCCATCATCCCATGTGGAGGAGTCACCAAAGGTGTGCTTGATTGATTCCCACAACTCATGAGTGGTTCCTTTGTGGTTCACCTTGTAAAACAACTCAAAGCTCAAAGCATCCATTAGATATAAATAAGCATCGACATCAAGTTCAAAGAGAACCTTTTGAGCTTTGGTTAGATTTTTATGGTCCAAGACATGTGTGAGACCACTTGTGACAATCTACCAAAACTTAGGTCCCATTGCACAAAAATGATCAAGCATGTGATTTTTCCAATGTGCAAAGTTTGTGCCATAAAAATATGTGTCTCACAATCATCTAGCCCACTAGACGCCATCCTCTCAGGTTGGTGAAGACCATAAATGAGAGACCTAGCTTCGATACCACGTGTAGGGTTAAGATGGCAAACTAGAGGGGGGCTGAATAGTCCTTTCTAAAAATTAAACGTGTCGGCTAATCGAAACAAATGCGGAATTAAAACTCTCGATCTAGCCAAGACTACACCCCTCTATCTAAGTTTACAAGCACCTTATATAGATCCTAATTAGGCAACAAAGGTGTGGGACTAGGTAGAGCTCACCTAAACAATTCTAGCTTGCAAGGTCACACAAACCTATGTGTCGGTGCAGAAAGTGACCAACAAGTAAATATTTGTAGATTGTCGTACATTGTGATCGGAGGTGGCATAGCACACAATAACACAGGGTTTATACTGGTTCAGGCAACATGCCCTACGTCCAGTTTGAGTCGGTTGGTGACTTTATTGCTGAGCCTAGGTGCTCGAAGTTTGTAGTGGGGTTACAAACGAGAAGGAGAAAGATGGGGGGTACAAGAGGTCTGGTCGGACTCCTGTCAGAAGGGCCGAGACCGATAGGAGCTCTGCTATGAGCTAAGTGTTCAAGCGTGTGCTTGGGGTCCGAACCTGGCAGTTCTATGGTTGTGAACTAGTGAGCTTGATTGATCTAATGAATCTGGAATCACTTGAATGGATCTAGATTAACTGAGTCTCTTGGGACAGAGTGCATCCTCTTTTATAGATGAAGGGGATGGCCATACAAGTGAGAGGAAGAGAGTACGTATGCTTCTAAACCTTGCTGCCCACACCAGCGGGTATAGGATGATGGTGGGTGCCCACAACACTATTGGATGTTGGATGCACGTGGGTGGCTGCGTTGTTTTGTTCGAGTATGGCAGATGTTGGTACCTGCTACACTGTTGATGCCCAGAGGCATGTGAGGGGTTTTACCATGTTCACTCGGTATGGTAAATGTTGGCGCCCACAACACTGTCAATGCCCAGAGGCATGTGGGGGAGCCTTACCGTATGGGAGTTAATGGTGCCCACAATACTGTAGGAAAAATGTCGGCGCCTACAACATTGTTTGTGTTAGGGCGGTTGCAGAGTACTATTTCTACTGGTGTATAGGGTACGGTCCCTGGTATCATGGTTCGACTTGGGTGCCTTGCCTTGCTTTCTCTGTTCATTCCCTGGTCCTTTCCGGGTGGGTGTCCCCTGTCGGTCGGTCTAAGTCGGCTCTGGTTGCGCCAGTCGGAGAAGAGCGATGAGCAGGGTTTTTGCGTACCCCCGATCGGAGATGTGGGGTTGGAGTCAAAAGTAGTGTCTTGGCTAGGCCTTCTAGTTGGAGAGGCCATCCAGAGGTGGGTTGGAGATCGAAGTGTAAGGAAAATGGACCCTTGGACCATTTACTTTGGATTTTGGTGTTTGATGACCAACACAACCAAATTGGACTAATGGATTTGCAAGTGTTTATTTTGTAGTTCAATAGGATGCAAGCCATGACTTGGACGAAGGCGACATGGTGATCCAATGATCAACACCTTAAGAAAGACCTTAGAAGCACAAGAGAAGACCCAAGATATCAAGCAAAGTCTAAGCACGAAGATTGGAACCAAGCCGTACGCAAGATCATGAAGAAACGAGCTCACAGAGGCGACCGGACGCTAGACCGGACGCTGGTGGCTCGGCAGTCGGGATGACCAGACGCTGGACTGGTGGCTCGGCAGTCGGGACAATCGAACGCTAGACCGGTGGCTCTGCAGTCGGGACGACCGGACGCGGGCGGTGAAACCGATCAGAAGTAGGGAAGCAGCGTCTGATTGAGTACAGTAAGGTTCAAGAGCGGCAAATCTATGACCGGACGTGTCCGGTGGCAGGTGACCGGACGCTGGCCAGCGTCCGATCAGTATATTGCCAGCTCAACGGTCAGGATGACCGGACGCGTCCGGTTAGGACGATTCAGCGTCTGGTCAGTAGCAGTTTCGCGGGAATTCGACCCCAACGGCTACTTTCTCAGTGGCGCTTATAAATACAACCCCCAACTGGCCATTTGAGAAGAGTGGAGCTAAGGAAACATACCAAGGGTGTTGATACACCATTTAAGTGATCTTCACTTGCATAGTGCTTAGTGATTCATCAGGTGATTAGCGTAGGTGCTTTGCGAAGTGCTTAGGTTGATTAGACCACCGCTTATGTGCTTGCTCTAGGTTTAGGCCTAGCGTTTAGTGAGGTTTGTATACCTCTTACCACTCGGTGGTTGCGAGCACCATTGTTGTACATCAGAGTGTCTTGAAGTCTTGCGAGATCACACCAACCATGTTTGTGGTGTGGCCACCACCATGTACCGGAGGGAACAAGGCCCGCGGCGTTTCGGCCAGAAGCTTGATAGTGAAGACAGTGGGAGCATCCAGGAGAGGCTTGCCAAGAGGCACATCGGAGACCCACTTGCGCGTGGGGAAGGCCTGAGGCTATCCACGGAGTTACCCGACCAGGAGCTTGGCCCTTGCGAGGGATTCCTTGCAAGGGGCTCCAACGAGGACTAGGGGGAAGCTTGTGTGCTTCTCGATACCTTGGTAAAAATACCGGAGTCGTCGACGGGAGTTTGCATATCTCTACCTTGCTCTTTAGCTTCCGCATTTACATTGATTACTTTACTATGTTTGTGGTAGAGATAGCAACACACTAGCAAAACCATAGTTGCACATCTAGTTAGTTTATCAGTTGCATATGTTTTGCTAGGGTTAGAAAAAGAGGCCATAGTTTAGAGTTAGAATTTTTAAGTTGCCTAATTCACCCCCCTCTTAGACGTCATGGTCCCTTCAATTGGTATCAGAGCCGGTTGGCTCATATTTGGACCTTTGGCTTAACCGCCGTTGAGCCGACGCTATTGTAGAGTGGTTGGGATGGATACCGCTAGGCCTCCACAATTTGATGGCACTAACTTCCCATACTATAAAGCTAGAATGGCTTGCCACCTTGAGGCGGTTGATTTGGGTGTATGGAGAGTCACTCATGATGGGATGATACCCATCAAGAATCCCAAAAACCCCACAAAGAGTGATGAAAAAGAAATGCACTTCAATGCTAGAGCTAAAAATTGCTTGTTTGAATCACTTAGTATGGATGTTTTTAACCAAGTATTCACTTTAAATATGGCACATGAAATTTGGTTAAAACTCCAAGAGCTCCATGACGGCACAAGCAATGTCCGTGAGCAAAAACATTGTCTAGCAAAGCAAAACTATGATTCCTTTACTATGAATGATGATGAGCTTGTTCGTGATATGTATTCTCGTTTGAATCTAATTATCAATGAGCTATGACCCCGGGCATAGCCATTGGCAAGTTAGTGGCATTTGAAATGTCACGTAAGATGGGTCAAGAAGAAGCTTCTTCATCAAGCAAAGGCAAAGCTCTCGCTTGTAGCGAGAAAAAGAAGATGAAGGGCAAGCAAGTTGAGACAAGCTCAAGCTCAAGTTCCTCAAGTAAAGATGAAGAAGAAGATGAGGACGACGATGATGATGATGAAGATTCAAGTGATGATCAATCTTCCTCCTCCACCTCCGATCTTGATGAAGAATCAATCAAAGTGATCAACAAGGTGGAGAAGATGATCCAAAGGCTCAATGTCAAGGGTGTGCCCATCCAAATTGAAGATTTCATTTTCACAAATCAAAGAAATGAGCAAAGAAAGAGAGGATGCTATGGATGCGGCGAGTTGGGGCACTTTGTGGGAGTTTGTCCAAACAAGCCCACACCCAAGACAAAGAAGAAGGCATGCAAGAACCAAGCCCTCACATAAATAAGATCTTGGGATGATTCTTCAAGTGAAGAAGAACCCCATCACAAGAGGCAAGGCCGCAAGCACTCATTATCAAGCTCTTCTCGTGTGTGCCTTATGGCACGAGGTAACGAAAGCTCTTCCTCCAGTGAGAGTGAGAGTGATAGTGATGATGATATGCCTTCTTATCATGAACTTGTGCAAGAAAATCTTAATTATGCTAAAGCTTGCACTAGTCAACAAAAGAAGCTCAAAAGTTTAAAAGAAAAGCTAGATAGTTCACAAAAAGCATACAAAATCTTGCTTGAACAATATGAGAACTTTGCTAATCTCAATGTTGAACTATCTACTAAAATTGAGAAACTTGAGACTAGTGCAACAACAAATGCATGCACAATCAATGATGAGCAACTCTTAAAGAAAAATGAAAAATTAAAAGAAAAGTTAGCTAGCTCACAAGAAGCATATAATAGTTTGCTTGCTAAAATGGAAACCATGTGCAAACATTGTGATGAGCTAACTAATAAAGTTGCTAATCTTGAAGCCATTAGCATAACCCCCAGCAAGGCATCTAAAAAGAAAAGTTCTATCTTTAACATGTCTAAAAAGGATGCCTCTACTTCTTGTAATGATTTATGTTTAGACTCACCTTTGTGCAACCAAGTCTGTGTTGAGAAAGTTGTTGTAGATACATGCACACAAGAGGTTACAAAGGAGAATGAGCAACTCAAGCAAGAAGTAGCTCGCCTCACCAAGGACTTGACTCAAGTGAAAGGCAAGGCGAAGCAAACCCATCTTCATCAAGATAACACCGTCAAGGGAGTGAAGAAGCTTGATGAAGGACAAACCGTGGTCTGTTATGTGTGCCACAAGGAAGGTCACAAGTCCTATGAGTGCAAGGTAAAGAATGGGGGAGGAGCAAAGAAGAAGGAGAAAAAGCAAACAAGCAAGCTCTCCAACACCTACACCAACAAGGTGGACAAGAAGGCCTCCACACCTTATCTCTTGAAGAAGAAGAAAAATGATAAGGTGGTGGCCATCAAGGTGAACAATCAAGCCAACAATGGGGTCAAATGCTTTTGGGTGCCAAAGGAAATCATTTCAAACATGAAGAGCACCAAGAAGGTTTGGATCCCAAAAGGGAAGTGAGAAGTCCGTTGGACTACGGGGAATTTGGAGACTTGGCAAAGTTTGGGTGCATTTCATGGGGTGCATCATGATGGATAAAGAAATTGCCAAGTAGGTTAGTGAATACTATGAACCCAAATTCCCCTTCCCATATCAGGTAACTAGATGTCATTACTTTCAATTAGTATTCATTTCAATTGGTATTGTTTTTCAATTGATATACTATTAAAGCATCTAGTTATCTTTCATGCCTATGTTTGCATTTACATGCTTAAATCTTTTGTCATGCATTCAATAGGTATATCATATGGTAGGCTTGCTCGGTTTCATTATCAACCCTTGGAGCAAACCTACATGGTTTAAAATTGTTTAGAAGCACGGCACATAGCTTGATTTACAATTAGTTATCTAATATGTGCCAAAGTCCAAATTGTAGATAATCTCTCCCAAATATCATCTTTCAAGTGGTATTTTGATACTTAAATCAATGTGCACAAATTTTACAAGTATTCAACACTTGTGTGCACAAATTTAGGGGGGGCTTAATCTACAAGTTGGATGCTTTGAGACTAACACCTTTTCAAGCTTATCTTGTGTGTAGTAGTCTCATTGCAAGGAAAATGGAGTCCCCAGAGGAAAGCATTATACTTCAATTGGTAGAAATCAATTTGATTTTCACATATGGTATTTCAACCGATATCACCATGTTGATCTCACTTTGATATTTATTTGCTTTCTCCATGCATTATATAGATTAACCTCTCTTGTGCAATAAATTGCTAATTATGCACATGCTTTGCTTTTTATCATATGTATGCATAAATTTAGGGGGAGCTTAGTCTATATAATGTGATTGTCAAGTTTTGTGACCTATTCCATGCTAATCAAATCCTTCATTTGGTTCACAAAGTTTGACCCTCCCTTGTGCTACTAATGTATTCCTTTTTGGGTGTTTGATGCCAAAGGGGGAGAATTTGAAGGACCAAAGACAAGCATTTAGTTACAAGTAGTAATGGTTCGAGAAAGAGAGGAAAGTGAATTATGGATTAGTCTAAGCAATGGGAGATTTTTTTAGAAAGCTAGGCTTTAATCCATAATATCACATGGGGACATTTGCAAGGGCAAGACAAGCTTTTAAGTAAAGTTTTAATTGGTATATGTCAATTAGTATCATAAAACCTTGCCCTTTGCATTGCATCCTAGCAAGTAGGTAGTTTTTAATCTCCAAATTCTTATCATTTGCTTGTTTTGGTCGTGTTGTCATCAATCACCAAAAAGGGGGAGATTGTAAGGAAAATGGACCCTTGGCCCATTTACTTTGGATTTTGGTGTTTGATGACCAACACAACCAAATTGGACTAATGGATTTGCAAGTGTTTATTTTGTAGTTCAATTGGATGCAAGCCGTGACTTGGATGAAGGCGACGTGGTGATCCGATGATCAACACCTTAAGAAAGACCTTAGAAGCACAAGAGAAGACCCAAGATATCAAGCAAAGTCCAAGCACAAAGATTGGAACCAAGCCGTACACAAGATCGCGAAGAAACGAGCTTGCAGAGGCGACCGGACGCTAGACCGGACGTTGGTGGCTCGGCAGTCGAGATGACCGGACGCTGGACCGGTGGCTCGGCAGTCGGGACAATCGGACGCTGGACCGATGGCTCTGCAGTCAGGACGACCAGATGCGGGCGGTGAAACCGACCGGAAGTAGCGAAGCAGCGTCCGATCGAGTACAGTAAGGTTCTAGAGCGGCAAATCTATGACCGGACGCGTCTGGTGGCAGGCGACCGAATGCTGGCCAGCGTCCGATCAGTATATTGCTGGCTCAACGGTCGGGACGACCGGACGTGTCTAGTCAGGACGATTCAGCGTTCGGTTAGTAGCAGTTTCGCAGGAATTCGACCCCAATGGCTACTTTCTCAGTGGGGCTTATAAATACAACCCCCAACAGGCCATTTGAGAAGAGTGGAGCTAAGGAAACATACCAAGGGTGTTGATACACCATTTAAGTGATCTCCACTTGCATAGTGCTTAGTGATTCATCAGGTGATTAGCGTAGGTGCTTTGCGAAGTGCTTAGGTTGATTAGACCACCGCTTATGTGCTTGCTCTAGGTTTAGACCTAGTGTTTAGTGAGGTTTGCATACCTCTTACCACTCGGTGCTTGCGAGCACCATTGTTGTACATCGGAGGGGCTTGAAGTCTTGCAAGATCACACCAACCACGTTTGTGGTGTGGCCACCACCGTGTACCAGAGGGAACAAGGCCCGCGGCGTTTTGGCCGAAAGCTTGATAGTGAAGACGGCGGGAGCATCCGGGAGAGGCTTGCCAAGAGGCACGTCGGAGACCCACTTGCGCGTGGAGAAGGCCCGAGGCTATCCATGGAGTTACCTGACCAGGAGCTTGGCCCTTGCGAGGGATTCCTTGCAAGGGGCTCCAACGAGGACTAGGGGGAAGCTTGCGTGCTTCTCGATACCTCGGTAAAAATACCGGAGTCGTCGACGGAAGTTTGCATATCTCTACCTTGCTCTTTAGCTTCCGCACTTACATTGATTACTTTACTACGTTTGTGGTAGAGATAGCAACACACTAGCAAAACCATAGTTGCACATCTAGTTAGTTTATCAGTTGCATAGGTTTTGCTAGGGTTAGAAAAAGAGGCCATAGTTTAGAGTTAGAATTTTTAAGTTGCCTTATTCACCCCCCTCTTAGGCATCACGGTCCCTTCACGAAGTGAGCGCTCCAGTCGGAGAGGAGGGCCGGAGTCAGAAAATAGGCGTCGTTCCTCCTTGGCCAGGCCTTCCGATCAGTGATTGGATCACCCTTCTGGCCTATTGTTCTGATACTTGGGCTAGCCCATGAGTTGTGCATTGTCTGCTTGGGCCGAGCCTTTGTTGGGAAGTCGGTCCACGAGGGACCCTGGATTTATGAACCCGACACTATGCAACTAGTACTTCAAGCAACCGGGAGAGGTCCTACACAACTAGTGATGCAAAGTGCACAAAGCCCCTAAGCTCACTAGCAATGCTCAATAACAAGGCTACACTAGCCAAATTAGAGAGTGCAAATTACTTAGCTACACAAACTAAGCAATGTGACTAACAAGGTTACTGAAACCAAATTAGCCACGCAAAGGAGCTACTTCTATGCTAGACAAGCAAGAAGGCAACTAGAGAGTTACTAAAGCTAAACTAGTCACAATAGCAACTACACAAGCACAATGTATGAAATGTAAATATAGGCTTGAGTTGCGTGGAATGCAAACCACCGAGAAGATGATGAAGACAATGTTGACATGGTGATTTTCTCCCGAGGTTCACTTGGTTGCCACCAAGCTACGTCCCTGTTGTGTTGACTGCTCACTTGGTGGTTCAACGATTAATTAGCATCACCCGCCAAGCCCGCACGTCGGGGACCGCAAGAACCTACCCCAAAAGTGAGGGTAGCTCAATGACACGCTCGACTAGAGTTGCTCTTCGCGATCCCCCAGGGTGAGCACAATCCCTCTCACAAATCCTCCTCTGGAGCACCGTACAGTCTTCTCGAGTGCTTCAATGGAGTCACAAGCCACCAAGCCATCTAGGAGGTGGCAATCTCCAAGAGTAACGAGCACCACCGGCTTACAACACGATTACCTAGTGCCATGCAACCTTATGATGCAATCGCACTAGAATCGCTCACTCACTCGATCAGATGATCACTATCAAGCACAAGTGAGTTAGAGGGCTCCCAAGCATACCTGCACAAGCCACCAAGGCTCAAGGGTGCTCAGCCCCAGCCAAAGGCCGGCCAACACTTATATTTATAGCCCCACGGGCTAAACTAGCCGTTATCGCTTCACTGGGCATTTTGCGCACTGACCGGACGTGTCCAGTGTGGCTACCGGACGCGTCTGGTGGCTGTGTTCGGTCACAAATCGACCTCCACGTATCCCTTTCAAACAAATTTAGCCATTGGCGCCCAATGGCTAGCCCTGACACGTGTTGATACTAGAGGAACAGACGCACAGGTCCATGACTGGATGCTTCCACACGGAGTCTGATCGCCTACGCGCCACCTTGCTCAGCACTGAGACCGGACGCCCCCTTGGGCGACCCTACATTGAGCCAGCCAGAGTACGATCGATTCCAGTAAGGGTCCAGAGATAGGAAACAACGATCGGACGCGTCCGGTACACTCGACCGGATGCGCCCCTGCGTCCGATCCTCTCTGGATCAATTTCCCCGTGCCACATCACCATGACCTGACACATGAACAGTGATTGCTCCGCGTCCGATCACCTCCTCGAACCAGAGTCTGGTCACGCGCCTCAGCTGATCACTCGTGGCCAGAATACCAGACACGTTCGGTATAGATATCGGACGCGTCCGGTCACTGCCGATAGCCCGAGCCAAGGTAAATACCGGACGCGTCTAGTCCCAATGTCGGATGCGTCCGGTCACCCCATGACCAGCGCTTTCAACTATTTTTTACCAACTTCTCCTTTGCAAATGTGCCAACACCACCAAGTGTACACCATCATGCGCAAGTGTGTTAGCATTTCACAAACATTTTTCCAAAGGAGTTAGCCACTCAACTTGCCATGCCACTCGATCCTAGCAATGATGCAAAGTTAGATCACTCGAGTGGCACTAGATGACCGATATACAAACAAGTTTGCCCCTCTTGATAGTACGGCCATCTATCCTAAATCCGGTCATAAACTTTAATACACACCAATGACCGGTGAAATGAAATGCCCTATATGTTATACCTTTGCCTTGCACATTCTATTTCATCTCCTCCGATGTTGATGCAACACATGCACCAACCATATCACAAATGACATGATCCATTTCATATCATCACGTGACCTTGTTGGTTCATCGATCTTGACCTTACTTGCTTTTCACCGTTGCCTTAGTCCATCGGCGCCAAGTCTTGCTCAAGCTTCACTGCCACACGTTCCATCGCTCCAAAGCCTCCAACTTGCCCTTCACACTTGCAATCGACCCATCAAGCCAAGTCTTGTCTTGATCTTCTCCACCTTAGTCACATGACTCCATGTCATGTCTTATATGCAATGAGCTCCTTCATCATATGTGTGAGCATTGCAACATATCCAAGCCATTTCCACCTCCATGGCATGTGCTGCTAACATAAGTGTTCCTGTGGACTAATCACATCTGTATCTCACTAAAACATATATTAGTCAACCTAAGGTTATCACTCAATTTTCAAAACCAAACAAGGACCTTTCAGCTGAGCTGGCAATTCTCGAGATTCACGAAGTCACCACATGCGCCTCGCTGTCAACGGGGACGTCGCCTACCACTGAAAGCATAGCGTCGTTAAATCCTGAAATAAATCCAGAAAAACACAAGCACATGTGCAAAGTCGCAGATTTGAACCTGGGTGGGCAGATTCCACCACGAAAGCCTAACCAACTGATCTCTACGGGGTAAGAGAAGATTGACTGTGTATGGTAAGAAAACATACGTGCTAGCTAGTACACGTCCTAAGGTAGCTACTAGCTAGGACGACCTGCAGGTTACACAGTTCCCTACTAACTCGTATGCACCCCACCAATGCATAATGCTTCTATGGCCGATACTCACCGCTAGCTAGCCTCCAAAAGGAAGAACATGTATCTTTCATGAACAATAAAAGGTATTACAAACATATTTATGAAAACACTATACTATATAGTACTCCTACCTTCTTTTCCTTGTGCAAGCAAGGGTGGTATTTATGATGCTGTCAACTTTGACCATTGGTGCCATTTTTCCTACATAGAAAGATGGGTAAGACTGGCGCACACACTTGATCAATTTTTTGTATGTATATAAAACAATGTTATAAATAGTGGGCTATGGTATTTAGTGATGTTCTCCTCTAAAAGCTATAGCAGAGACTATTTAATTTAGCGTTTTTATAGAAAACATGAAAAATTCTTAACTTATTATGTATTAAAACATTTAACTAAGAACAATTTAATAAACACAAATACTCAAATATATGTACCGTCTCTAGGCATGTCCCACGTCAATTACTTAACATTCACTAAATCAGACAATACTCATGGCTACAACCAATATTCATATTCATTTAACACTAACATTCAACAGTTTAATAATTATTCAATGGTTTATTAAGTAAAGAGCACGATGGATATGCATAGCTTATACTCTTTTAGAGTAATGAATGAATAATTGCCATGGTCACGATTAGCGGTGTTTAAATATTTCACGGCTAAGCCAAATAGCAATATTTAGTGCAGCTAAAGCACCATTAGCAGCAATGGCATAGCGGTAGATCCTTGTAAAAGTTATAGCCGTGCTATAGCAGGCTATTTACATCAATGATATAAAATGAGGCACCTGTAATTGACTTTATCAATCTTCTAGAAGTGTTTATAAGATTAAGATGTGTGTAGTTGCGTTCATATAAAGAACATTCACGTATATATCGTGTGTGACAGAATAATGACATAGGTTAAAAATGTGTCTAAGTAGTATAGAAATGTATAATACTAATGGCCTGCCCTACACTATGCACAAGAACACAATGGCCCCGTTCGCTGGTCTGAACTTTGACTGAAACTGGCTGAAAAACACTGTTCCGGCTGAATTGTTGTGAGAGAAAAACACTGTTCCGGCTGAAAAAATAAGCCGAACAAGCCAAATTTAAGACAAGCGAACAGGGCCAATAAGCAGTTTAGGCATTTAATTTGGCACACTTCATGCATGTCTGCTATGGGGCAGGTGTGAACTAACACAGCTGAGTAGTGAGGTTAGTGTACAGCAGGGTGACCGTTGAGGATCTGGCGAGATTAGTCGCGTAACATACAATCTCACGAGCTGCCTCTCTGAGGTCAGCTAGGCTGAAAAAGATCACCCAAAAGTCCTGACCCAAACATACCAGCTTTTACACACACACAAGCAAAAGCTATACGCTAGAAGCCAGAGCTTTCAACAGTATTTTTCTCTCACAACAAATCAGCTTCAGCCGTCTTATCAGCCAGCTTTAATACCAGCCGAACATGCCTAACATCTAGCTGGTCTGGTCCTTATAGGTCTAATATCCATCCAACTGTTTCATTATTCACACACATGCACGTTGCAATCTCCTTCTCCTACAACTAAAAAGAACAAAGCGTGGACACTTTTTGGTACGACATTTGTTTTGGGTCTACCTCTCCCCATTAGGATCCACGCCTCCTCCGGATATTTCTGATTTCCTCTCCTTTTCTGTTTCTCACGATCAGCTGCAGGCACCACCATGCAAAATCGGCACCACGCAAGATCAGCGCCCCTCACAAATCAGCCGCATGCCCGCATGCAAAATCAACTGCTCCGAAACCGTGGACACCCTTTTCATCTTTTCTTTTCTTTTCTTTTCTTTAAGAACCTCTCCACCCCCATCTGTCGTCATTCCTCATTTGCCGCCCGAGCTCAACACCGATAATTGCTTCACCTCCCACTTCCAGCCTTGATAAGGGGCCACCTGCAGCAGACAACCATTCACCAAGGGCCTGTGAGTGACTGCTGCCCTGATCATCCCATGTCGATGATACGGCCAGCCACTGGCGGCGACCTCCGTCTATCCAATACACGGTGATTTCTCTCGGCGGCAGGAGGTGACGAGTACCACGCATCACCATGACCGCCTGACCCTCCTCAGATCCCTTGTCCAGTGGACTGCATCACTGTTCCATAGCCAATCGTTGGTCCTCCCACGATTGGCCTAAGGTATACCGTGATCTTCAATCTTGTTTTAACTATATACCGAAAGTTCATATACTGCTTAATTTAATTAATTGTTCTTTTCTGCCTCTTTGTCTCCGTGAGGATCAACGCCAGCCATGTGATTTCTAATATATTAAGGTCCCAGATTTGCAGGCTCTGTGGTTCTAGTTCATCACTGCTCGCTCAGGCCTCACGCCATCTCCAACGCAAGCCTCGCCGTCCATGAACCTGCCGTCGACAACGGTGCATCAGCAGCTAGCACAAGTCGTTCAGGGCTGGTCACGACAGCATTGGCCAAGGCTACCTGCAGTCCAGGTCTATCTCCTTACCATTCCTTTCTCTGTGAAAAAACCTGATACTATATACATGGCATGATTGCAGTTTTTAAATAATTGAATATGGTTTTAATTAATTAAGGTACATATCCATGTTTGATATCCCTCAACTAAATTATTTAGTTCGATAATTAGTTAACTGTTCATACTAATTTGGGACCAAACCGTTCTTATTTATTTTGGGGCTGTCTGCTTTACACCGAAGCAAAGCTGCCTGGTGTGAGCACTGAAATGATATATAGCTATATAAAAATACATCATAATTAGGGTTTGATTAAATCAGTTAAAGAATTATCGCTATTTTTGTTTGGTTATTCAATTGAACGGAACAAATCTAAATGATTTCATTATTAGTGCTTAGAAAACTAAACTGAGAGTATATAATACTTTTTAAAAACAAAGTAGAACAAAGACAATACAATTTTATATAGCTATATATCATTTCAGTTCTGAATTAATGACATCCATGGTTCATATACCTTAATTATTTTAAAAAATTAATATGTACGTTTTTTAGGTCTCGATGGATAGGTCATTATAGATTGATTGAGGTACAAGAATATTTTTTTCTATTTTTTTGGCAATCACAATGTGCTAAATAGTTTGTGCCTTGTTTTATATTAAGCTAGAACTCATCATGCTCTTTCATGAATCATGATTGCATCAATCTGGTGTTCTGCTTGCTTCCATGTGTTCTGATATTCTTGGTTTAGAATCTACATTTCTGCTTGCATTTGTAGGTGCCTGCAATTTGTTATCAGTAGGGTAGAGACAGTTGAAACAGTACCAACGGCAATGATTTGGAGCTCCGGTGAGAATAAGGTAACAACAGACATTGTCAATGTTCACTAAATTTCATGTCCAAATTGTCAGGAAAAGAAGGCAGCTAAGTCGTGAAGTTTTCAGTCAAATAATTTAATAGACTACTAAAATGCTAACACGTTCTGATGTATCTCCCCAATCACCATAAGTGCTGCAATTGTTTAGTAATTATGCCTATTACAATAGGTCAGTAGCCATCACAATTTGATGTTGTTAGTATGTTGGTGTTGTCAATATCTCAGAATTTTTATAAATATAAATTAGTCCTATACTCCTTTCTCGTGAGACTGCAAGCCATGCTGATATTATTTCCTTTAAGATAGAATGACTGAACTGCACAACTGTCCAACTATATTTTAAAACTTCTCTTATATAAATAATGACACATGCTTTTGTTCTTTACTGGTACTCGTAGGAACTAAAAAAATCAAACCACTGCCTGCCCATGTCATTCACACAAGCATGATTGCAGGGCTTCAGCCAAGCAATGTCTGAAATCAGAGTCTGCCTGACCAGGTAATTTCTTAACCATTCACGGTCCAGCAATTGGATTCAGAAGTAGAGAGGATTCAGTTAGATGCGAATTGCTTTCACCGTGTTCCGTTTCTCCCGCTTCCTACTTGGTCATCTCCCCGATCTTGACGTCGGCATCAGGGATGATGGTCGCACACATGACTCGCACTACTGTTTCTCAATCAATATATTTGTTTTGATGAATTACAGAATTAGTCAGCCATCATAATATCACAAACTTGTATGTAGTTCTGGATAGTAGTAAACTTAGAGTTTTGCAGGGAACCTGAATCAACATAGTTGTAGAACACTAGGTTGCTGTTATATGCTTTCTGACAACTATTTAACTGTCATCATCAAGTTGTTCACTGTAGGATTCCGACTTAAAAAACAATCTAGCCCTCAATCCATATATATAGTGCCATTGTACAGTCCATTGATCTACTTGCCTAATAGTGCTCGATTACATCTCCCATTTGACTAAATATTGCCTGTCATGTGCTTTAATTTTCACGCCCTGCTATTTTCTTCAGCTTCCTCTTCATGTATGGTCATTGTGCTTTGAGCCCAAATATGGTTAAAGTGATTGCCTGTTTACCATCTCAAAGGCCCTCATTTGATTTTGCCCCAACCTGTGTGGTCGACCCTGGGCTGGTTGACTCCACTCACCCACACTGTCACCATGGGATTTTGGCATGTCCACTATGTGAACTCAACAGATGATCATTAATATGGTCCCTTTGTGCTATTGTATATTTTCTGTGCATTCAAATATGAACTACTCTGAATTTGTATATGCCTTTGACAACCAGTAGCTGCAGCCACAAATATGAACTACTCTAAATTTGTATATGCCTTTGATGTTCAGGTTAGGCAACTCCTGCTATTGGTCTCTCAAGATTTCCTTCTAAAAAATCAAGCACATACAACCATTTGTAGGTACACATCATAATTCTGTTCAATGACAAGCTTTTTGCTGTCTATCAAACTTAGAGGTGAGGAAATTGAAGGAATCAAGATACACAGATAACTTTTGTCCTGTTGATCGCCACTTGGGTACAACTGACACAAGTGACGATAGTTTACTAAACTGAGGACCCAACCCTAACTTAAGATAATTGGTTATTTGTATTCGGATCTGATCTAATTACATTTATGTACATGTATTATGCTTGCTAACTTCGACCACTTTGAGAGATTAAATTCTGATTGAAACTAGGGATTAATTTTGTGTTCAGTTTCATCATAATGGAACCTATGCAAAATAATGAAGGTCATACACCATTTGCAGACTTGACAAACACCATCAATGGAGGTAATTGTTTATACACATGTCCATAGACGCTTTCACTTGTATTATTTGTGGTGATTAAGTAAATATCTATCAACTTATTTTCAAACAGCGGGCCAGACAACATCAAATTCACAAGCACAAGTTGATGAATGTGCGCAGCGTAAAAGGGAAAGATAAAAAGCACGACATGCAGCAATGACTCAAGAAGAAAGGGATGAAAAAAAACATAGAGAAAAGTATCTTCTGAGAAAGGCAGAAACAACACTAGCTGCTGGGTCGAGAGGTCCACCACATTCTAATTTTCTGTTTCTAAATTCAGTATTACCATTTTTAGTTTATTTAATGTATAGTGATGTATATGTTGTAAATGTATATACATTGAGCTAAAAGTTTTGTGCAAATTAGGAAAAAATCAGATGGACTAAACTTTACAAATTAAGAAAAGTTTTTTTTGTTGTGTATGAATGATACCACCTACTTGCATCAGTCATTAGTTTGCTTATTTGTTGTGTAATTATGGTGTACCAGTTAGAGTTGAATCAACCACAGAAAACACTGATGGCTATGAAGATAGCGACTGGCTACATCGAAACAACTCATACGAACTCATGCAGATTGATAAAGATAACACATGTACCATTTTGATTTCTTTTGTTCCTAATACTAATTATTTTTTGTTGTGTTTGTATGATGCCGAGGCCAAGGTTAATATCATGTTATTATATATATGTAGATGACTGCTCTGATAGATATATAGATCAAAGTGGCATAATTGACTTGACTGATGCATCACCTGATCTAAACCCAAATACATTGTTTTTTTCATTAATGTTATCTATTTGAGAAGAAAAAATGTAGCGGGCAACCCAAATGTCATTCATGACAATGTAATAAGGAATTAATATTCTTGCAATATGTGCCCTTCTATAATTTATTTGAGACCGTACTTTTTTATCAATATATAGGTGCTGCAAATGCATCTAATTCCACCAATAATATTGTCACGTGTCCAAAAGAGCATAAGAGCAAACTAGATAGAGCACGACGGACTACACTGTCTCCTAAATAAAAGGCGCTAATAAACAAGAGGCGGCGTGACTTGTATGCGGCAAAAAATGCAGCAAGAAAACTACAAATGACTCCACAAGAGAAGGAGAAGCGAAAAGGGATGAAGAAAAACTATAATAGGATGGTGAATGAACACCAAGCAAACAATTTCCATCCAGACTCATTAGCCATGGAGAGCCCTCACTTTAACCCTCAGCTTATTTTCCCTTCTTCACCTCAATCTCCTGAAACGCCTTCACATGATATGAAATACCTAAATTGAGGGGCACAACTGTTGACATCGCGTCGTCTGTAGTTCAAAATCCAGAAGTCCAAAGCCCTAAAATGGCTATGGCACAGACCATACATAGGCATCGAGTGACCATTGGAGAGAGAAATGCCCTTCTATCCCGTCACAATCGGGCTTTTGAAGCAAACATTGGAAGAAGGGCTAGAGGGTGTGCGGATAGAAAGTGCAATGATTCGAACGACCTGACTCAACCGAGTGTGGTTTACAATGGTAATTAGCCATGATCAGTATATATTGTCAGTACTTTCACCTTCGCTCTTCTATTCCAAAAACTCATACCTTTTGTTACTACAGGTGGTGTCACCTAGGAAACTCTAGTTCCACGACCTAATAATTGCACAGGTACATAGACACAACCGTCTGTAGTTGATGGTACCTCTTCAATGCCTCCAAACGGTGCACAAGCTCATACCCTTGACTCTATGGTTGAGGATGGTATTTTCTTTATTAAATTTATCCTTTTTTGTTTTTTGGTATGCCATTATGTTTCTCTCATCATATATGTGGCTATGTTGCACAGACTATGATGAGGATGTCATATTTGAGGAGGACGAGGAAGAGGATGAGGCGTACTTTTTTGTCGGACAAGGTACATCGTGTAATAGTCAAAACATTCTTTCACAAACTTTCTTTCAACGTGTAACACATCAATATTTTGTCAGAAGATGATGAGGAGGGAACCGACATCGAGCACAATCTCGACATGGATGAGGAAGAGAATAGTGAGCCTGATGTCCTAGATCCATAAGGTAGGTTTTACGCTAATGTCTTGTTAGAGTCGCACATGCTACCATCGGTGCCGAACTACGAGCACTGCAACGCAAAGAAATTCGAGGGTGAACCGCCCGAATTCTGTTGTCGGGGTGGAAAGATTCATCTTTCAACTCCTGAGGCACCACCAGAGCTCAAGAGGTTGTGGTCAAGCTCGGACGCGAATGCTAGGCACTTTCGTGCAAACATCAGATATTTCAACGACCACTTCTCTTTCACTTCTCTGTACTGCCACCTAGATCGTGTGACCACTAACATGCGAATCTATGGTGTCTACACATTCTGTGCCCATGGCCAGATTTACCATAACATACGATCATTTGGTAAAGAGGATGGTGTCAAAAAGAGACACCTCGAGCTTTATTTTTATGACAATGATCCGTCCCTCGAGCATCGGATGAGCAAGTGTCGTGAGCAATGCACCCAAAAAGATAGAGAAGTTATAGAGCAATTGGTTAGTATCTTTAATGGGAATCCCTACTCTCAGCAACTAAGGAGTATGGGACACATTGAAAACCTCGAGGATTACCGAGTCGAGTTGAACCTTGACCAACGGCTTGACCAGAGAACATATAACGTGCCATTGACATTAGAGGTGTCCACCGTCTGGGTTGAGGGGAGTGAGCATCATGGCCAATTCGAGCATAGTGTTCTCCTGCAAGCGAAGGATCAGTCTATACACGGCATCCGCTCATATAATGCATGCTACGACCCACTGTCATACCTGGTGTTCTTTCTAATGGGTGAGCTCGGGTGGCACAACTGCATTCCAAAAGTGGGTGTGACTATGGCTCAAGTTGATCAAGCTCGAGCAATCCGCAAAAAGCGTGCTAAGAATGGTGATGATGATGATGGAGGTAACTTGAACTCTTTTCAAAATGCAATATAAACTCTTTTCTGTTAACTCATGATACTAATTCGAACAATGTATCCTTGTAGAACCTGTTGCAAATACATGTGTCTCCGTGAGCGACTACAACTGCTACAAGTTCTAGATGTGGCCAGGGATATTTAATCCAATACTCCATGGCCGGCGTCTTTTCCAGCAATTCATCGTCAGCACCTACATCAAGATTGAGAGCTCATGTTTAGACTACATGAGGAATGATCAAGATACTTTGAGGGCTGACCTATACCAAGGCCTGGTGAACAGCATGCATTCGGGTGAAGGATCTACTAAGAATGTCAGAAGGCGTACTGTCCTGTCTTCTTCATTCATCGAAGGACCCCATGATATGAGGCGCCGGTACATGGATGAAATGGGTCTGGTGTGAAATTATGGTAAACCTGATATCTTCCTCACAATGACATGCAACCCTAACTGGGATGAGATCAAGAATGAACTTTATCCATGCCAGACACCACATGACCGCCTAGATCTCGTCACATGAGTCTTCAGAGCAAAGTTAGAGGCGATGAGAAAAATGTTGATGGAGAAAGACATACTTGGGAAGGTGAAGGCCTATGTATATGTAGTGGAGATCTAGAAGAGGGGCTTGTCGCATGCACACTTCTTGCTAATAATGGAACGGAAGTACAAACTCACATGTCCCGAGCAATATGACATGATCATCACTGTAGAGCTACCAAATAAGAAAAAGTACCCTCAACTATACAAGATGGTCACGAAGCATATGATGCATGGTCCTTGTGGGACGCTTAATCTATACTGTCCGTGCACGGTGGGCCACGGGTCATGCAAAAACCATTACCCGTGCCCATTCTGTGAGGCCACGTCATAGGAAAAGGATTCGTACCCCATCTATCGGCGACGCAATGATGGTTGTACGCAAAAAGTTCGAGGCCATTACCTAGACAATCAATGGGTCGTTCCTTACAACCCTTGCCTACTACATACCTTCAACTGCCATATAAATGTTGAGGCCTGTGGGAGCATCAAATCAGTAAAGTATATGTTCAAGTACATATACAAGGGACACGATAGGGTGTCGATGGTGATGAGGGAGACGGACAAAGCAGACGAGAAAGGTAATGTTGATGAGATCAAGCAGTATAGAGACGCCTAGTGGGTGACGCCTCTAGAAGCACTATGGAGGATATATGGCTTTGACTTGAGCAAGAACCATCCACCAGTACAGTAGTTGCAGCTTCATCTACCCAACATGCACATGGTGGCATTTCATAAATGGGACAAGGTCGAATAGATCGTTAATAGGCCAGGTGTAGAAGAGTCAATGCTGAAAGCATACTTCGAGGCAAATAGGATGCATGAGGAAGCCCGCCAAATCTTGTATCGGGACTTCCCAGAGCATTTTACCTGGCAGTCTGATGGTAAATTCTGGCAGAAAAGGAAAAACTCCGTTTTCCAAGTTGGCAAGTCATCTCGGCCCATCCTGCTGAGGGAGAATGCTACTTTCTTCGTATTCTCTTAAACAATGTTGCTGGTGCTACCTCATACGAACACCTTAGGACAGTTGATGGCATGCCACTGCCTTTGTTTCGTGAAGCTACAGAAAGGAGGGGTCTAATCGAAGAAGACAATACACTAGATAAATGTCTAAGTGAAGCTACTTTCTTTCAGATGCCTTCCTCTCTGCGAAGGCTATTTGTAACAATATTGGTATTCTGTGAGCCGAATGATGTGATATGGTTGTGGAAAAAACACTATGATGCAAAGTCAGAGGACTACAGCCGCAATAATCCATCCCTGGATCTGGTGCAACAGATGGTTTTGATAGACATTAGAAACATGATGCAGTCTATGGGGAAGGACATAAGGTCATTTCCTCTTCCTGATATTGTTCACTCATACGACGATGCTAGCCATATTCCTTATGAGATATTTGAGGAAGCTAGTGTCGAGCAGAATCCCGAAGATGTGCTATTGTGCGACTCACTCAACGCCAAGCAAAGGTCTGCCTATGATGAGATAATGGCCACTATCTACAGCAAACAAGGTGGGATGTTCTTTATGGATGGACCTGGCAGGACGAGAAAGACCTTTTTGTATAGGGCACTTCTCGCAAAACTACGTAGCCAGGACAAGCTTGTCGTGGCTACAGCTACATCTGGAGTCGCAGCATCCATAATGCTAGGTGGGAGGATGGCCCACTCATGTTTCAAGATACCCCTCACTATTGAAGAGGGTGGTTGTTGTAGCTTCACAAAACAGAGTGGTACAGCCAAGTTGCTGCAGCAAGCAGCTCTCGTAATTTGGGACGAGGCATCTATGACAAAGAGGCAAAATGTGGAAGCACTAGACAATAGCCTATGGGATATAATGGGCTGGTCAGACCTACCATTTGGTGGGAAGACTGTTGTCCTTGGTGGGGATTTTAGACAGGTCCTCCTTGTTGTGCGAAAAGGATCCATGGCTCAAATAGTTGGTGCTTCTCTACGAAGGTCGTATCTTTGGGAATCCATGCGCCACCTAAAGCTCGTCCGCAACATGAGGGCTCAGAGTGACTCGAGGTTTGCAGATTATCTATTGCGCATTGGTGGTGGAACGGAAGAGGTTAACGAAGATGGCAATGTATGTATTCTAGATGAGATTTGTGTCCCGTACTCTGGCGATGCCGAGAAAGATCTTCATAGATTGATCGGCATCATCTTTCCAGATCTAAATGCAAATATGGCAGACAAAGGCTACATCACCACGAGAGCGATTTTATCTACATGTAACGATTGGGTTGACATGATCAATATGAAAATGATTGATATGTTCCAGGGCGGTGAGATGGTGTATCACAGTTTTGACTCCACGGTAGATGATCCACATAACTATTATCTATTGGAGTTCCTTAATAGTCTGACCCCCAATGGGCTGCCTCCACACGTCTTGAAGCTCAAGCTCAGGTGTCATGTCATATTGCTTAGGAATATTGACCCTACCAATGGGCTATGCAATGGTACAAGGCCGGTGGTGTGGGGTTCCTAAGAAATACAATCGATGCAAAAATTGTGGTGGGGCAGCATGCTAGGAAGCGGGTATTCCTTCCTTGAATATCGTTATGCCCGTCTAATGATGAGATGTTCCCGTTCCAGTTTAAGAGGAAGTAATTTTCTATCAGGCTGAGCTTTGCCATGATGGTCAACAAGTCACAGGGCCAAACTATCCTGAACGTGGGTGTGTACCTACCCGCACTGGTGTTCTCTCACGGTCAGTTGTACGTTGCGATCTCTAGAGTCATGTCAAGAATGAATATTAAGATCATTGCCCTCCCGCCTGATGCGGATGCACAGGAGGAGGAGGCCAAAAAGATGGAGAAGAAAAATGCTGTGGGGGTATGGCCCCCGGTATCCACAAGACAAGACATAGGCCGCACCATTAGAGGTGGCCCGGCCCACAAGATCAAGGCATGCACGGCGCTGCTCGGTGTGCGTCGCAAGCTATTGTATAGTATCAAATAGGATACTTTACTTGGTACCCTACCCCTCCAGAGTATATAAGGAGAGGCAGGGGTCCCCTAGTGGATAGATCTATCTACTACATCTCAATACAATACACCAAAGACATAGGACGTAGGGTATTACGTCGATCAGACGGCCCAAACATGTCTAAATCATTGTCTCTGCGCCTTGTGTCACCATCTGGTTCCTGATTATGTGCACCCCCATCGACAAATCTACCATCGCGGGATACCCCTCGATGGACAGTTGGCGCGCTAGGTAGGGGTGTGTGCCTAATCCTCCAGTGAGCCAGATGGCGTACCTCAAGATCAACGTTAAGTTCTCAAAGATCGACCTTTGATTCTGTATGGGAATCTCCTCATCGTCATCATCTGCGACGATTCAGCTTCTCACGTGCTTCGGTACGCAGAGCGCTAGGGATTGGTGTGATCGCCTCGTCCTGTTCGTGAAGCACTCAGTCAAATCATCAACAACGCCATCGGCAAGCACCATGACTAGGCAGAGAGCCTAGCTCTGACTAGTATGCAAGATTAGACTTAGTCCTGGGTCCTCATGTCGCCATAGCGTGCGGCTAAGGAAGGGGCCAGGCTACAGATCAGAAAAGGCCTTGACGACGAAGTTTCTGCATACACGCAAGAGGCTCCAAGCAATCACCAAAGAAGGCAATATGCATTAGCCATGCAAACAAAGATTTGCATGTGCTCATGTATGTGCATATACATGCATAGAGCTGCTCCTACCAACTACGATTCGGATCTAATCTACACCACCATGCAACAAGCTGTCCGACTGCATCGAGCCGCCAAGCGAGCCATCCGAGCAGTCAAGCAAGCCGCTAAGCGGGCTGCCTGCATCGCCGACCAGATAATGCCATACGCCACCGACTAGACGCTCCGTCCAAAGCTAAGTCATGCTTTAATATTTTTCTAAATATTCTCCAATCTCCGTATATCGCCATAATGTTTCTTCGACCTGTTTTCTCCATATTTGCTCTCCAAATGATTTTTTGCACCCTCGAACAGTCATGTTGATGCTCGAACGCCTCTAGAGACGGCTCTGTCTCTGGCTCCTCCCTACACGTGCTATGGGCTCCGCGCTCTGCGTTATGGGTGGTCGGCAGTGGCTCCTTGGTCATGCCTATTCCTCCTACACGTGCACGAGCTATGCGCTCTGCGTTATGGTTAATGGCTAGCTAGGGTTGGAGACTCAGCTACACACTAACTGTTCAGGCGATTTATATTAAATATAAATATATCTTCACGCCAACTGATCGCCGAACTGCATACGCTGTTTCATCACCATTGCTGATTTTTCTCCAGAGTTCATTTATTTTTACATCGTGTACTACCCGTTCTGCATGTTTGTATTGTAGGATCATCGTCCAGGTGATCAGACCACCTGGTGCTCAGACTTCTCCACTAATCAACTGGTCAGACCGCTTTGTTCATGGACTCCGTTGCCGACCAGTTGATCGGACTATTCGTTGGTCGCTTCTACTTAATGCTCACTTTGCCGCCGACCAGTTGACCAGATTGTTCGTTGCTCATGCTTCATCGCCAGCTACGCCGGTTACTCCTCGGCGCACGAATACTTCGTGCTCGAGGACTAAGTGGGCACACTTCACTGCGCGGACGTCGTCAGCTACGTCGGTGCTCGGACCTTTCCACCTACACTAGGGACTCCTCAGTGCTCGGACATCGCCGCCTACACCGGGGACTCCTCGGTGCTCGGTCATCGCCAACGACGTTGGGGACTCCTCGCTCCTCGGTGCTCGGTCATCACCAGCGATGTCGGGGACTCCTTGCTCCTTAGTGCTTAGTCATCGCCAGCAACGCTGGGAACTCCTCGCTCCTCAGTGCTCGGACATCGCCAGCGACGCCGGGGACTCCTCGCTCCTCGACGCTCGGACATGGCCAGGTTCGTCGGGGACTCCTCGGTGCTCGGACATCGCCACCTACGCCGAGGACTCCTCGGTGCTCAGTCATCGCCAGTGACGCCGAGGACTCCTCGCTCGTCGATGCTCAGACATCGCCAGCGACGCCGGGGACTCCTCGCTCCTCGGTGCTTAGACATCGCCAGCAATGCTAAGGACTCCTCGCTCCTCGGTGCTCGGACATCGCCCGCGACGCCGAGGACTCCTCGCTCCTCGATGCTTGGACATCACCAGTGATGCTGGGGACTCCTCGCTCCTCAGTGCTCGATCGTCGCCAGCGATGCCGGGGACTCCTCGCTCCTCGGTGCTCGGTCGTCGCCAGCGATGCCGGGGACTCCTCGCTCCTCGGTGCTCGGTCATCGCTAGCGACGCCAGGGACTCCTTGCTCCTCGGTGCTCGGTCATCGCCAGCGATGTAGGGGACTCCTCGCTTCTCGGTGCTCGGTCATCGCTAGTGACGCCAGGGACTCCTCACTCCTCGGTGCTCGGTCATCGCCAGCGACGCCGAGGACTCCTCGCTCCTCGGTGCTCGGTCATCGCCAGCGATGCCAGGGACTCCTTGCTCCTCGGTGCTCGGTCATCGCCAGCGACGCTGGGGATTCCTCGCACCTCGGTGCTCGGTCATCGCCAGCGACGCCGAGGACTCCTCGCTCCTCGGTGCTCGGTCATCGCCAGTGACGCCGGGGACTCCTCGCTCCTCGATGCTCGGTCATCGCCAGTGATGCCAGGGACTCCTCGCTCCTTGGTGCTCGGTCATCGCCAGCGACGTCGGGGACTCCTCGCTCGTCGATGCTTGGTCATCGCCAGCGACGTCGGGGGCTCCTCGGTCCTCCCTTGGTGGTTGGATCTTGCTACGTCTCGTCGGTGTGCTATTAGGCTGCTCCATGTTGTTCGGATCAGGGTGCTGATCTTGGGCAGCACGTCTGGGGTCTTGATACGTGCATGTCAAATGACGTCAGCAAGCTTTTAGACTTCTTTTTCTTTGACCCTGCTACAAGATTCATTCTTCATCTTCCAGCAGGCTCAGGGACTAAGTGGGCACACTTCACCTTACGGTGAATGTGCTTGTTCTCATCTCGAGGCTACGCCCGGAGACTGGCTACCTGCTCGGCTGGCCTTCTACTTTCTGACCCTGGCACCATGCGACTACGTCACCTTCTATCAGTCTCAGGGACTAGCTATGGGGGTATGGCCCCCGGTATCCACAAGACAAGACATGGGCTGCACCATCAAAGGTGGCCTGGCCCACAAAATCAAGGCGTGCACGGCGTTGCTCGGCGTGCACCGCAAGCTATTGTATAGTACCAAATAGGATACTTTACTTGTAACCCTATCCCTCCAGAGTATATAAGGAGAGGCAGGGGTCCCCTAGTGGATAGATCTATCTACTACATCTCAATACAATACACCAAAGACACAGGACGTAGGGTATTACGTTGATCAGACGGCCCGAACCTATCTAAATTGTTGTCTCTGCGCCTTGTGTCACCATCCGGTTCCTGATTATGCGCACCCCCACTGACAAATCTACCATCACGAGATACCCCTCGATGGACTACCGACGATATTCTGTCGATAAATGATAAAAAGAATGCCGAGGGAAAATAATAAGAATGCGTCAAATAAAAAAGATAAGGATAAGAAGACCACAATAGTGGATGGAACTTTCACGAAGAATATTGTATTTAAGGAGGTTCTAACGCCATAAGCAAGGTAACATGACATTACTAACACATACAATACATTTCTTATTCAATTAAATATTGCACAAATAGTATCTCACAAACGCGATGTCAATGCCATGGACGCGGCGATCGCTCGAACACTGGCATCCACCGACAGCATGCCAGCGAGTGTCATAATGGACATACACAAGATTGGGAGGAACAACAAGGTATGGACAGACCTAGACGAATTCCGTCTGGAGAGGTTCCTCGCGGGTGGTGCGGCGGACGCAACTGGTGCTCCCGTATGAAATAGTCATCGAGATCGCCGGGCTTGTCGCCACGACCTCGCCACACCCGATGGAGGACCTCTGTAGCCTCCGTGGCATGTACGTGTCTGCAGTTCACCCATGCATGAGTCGCATTACTTACAAATTTAATTTGTCTACCTGTACCGTACGTGTGTCTTTGCAGTTGCCAGACCATGGAGCGCATGGAGCGGGAGGAATCCATGAGGTGGTCATAGATGTTTATATTAAACTGTTGAAGGCCCAGGAGGGTTTGAAAAAGAGGCTAGGAGGTACGGTCTATCTTGAAACTGCGTGCTTAGTTGCAATCATGAAGCGAGATAGAGAAAAGGATGAGACTATTGAAGCCAATTACCCTAACCGTGGCACTTCACAACGTCCTGGTTTAGTTCAAAGGGTGCTAGCTTACTTGAAGCGTGACATTGTAGCATTTTTTAAATGATATATTGGTCTTTCATTGTTAATTTTTTATGCCTGGCAAAATGTTTATTGTTTGATTTGATAGGTGTTCCTTTCAATAAATGTTATAAATACACATTGGTACCTTCTGTTATAAACGTCGAAAAACGTGAGGTCTAGGTGCTAGAACTCTTTGGGCGAGATGTTCATACGTGCTGACCTCAATAAAATTATGGGTATTTCCTAACACAGCTATTTGTACATATTTTATATTTTAGAAATGCTGATTGATTCGTTCTTCTATGAACAAATAGCGAGGTGGATTGTGGAAACAGATAGATTTCATATTGGAGGAGACAGGCCCGAAAGAGCACAAATGGTTCGAAAGACACACCAGCGCTGATGTATGCCAGGTACACTCTTGGATTTACCTTGCAGTACACGGACACAGTGAATGTACATATTCCTGGATGAAATGGGGATGTCTTCAAATGAAAATTCAGACGGGAAGGAAACATTGCCGAGGACATAGATGGGTAACTAACTCAGAGTCACTATGGCTTGCAATAATAATACCTACGATTTAACTATTTCTATATATCGCTGATCGTGAATCTTACCACAGACACTTAAGTGGATATCTTATTCTATAGTATATGTCTATGTGGAATAGACCAAAAGCCACACATATTTATATGGTGAGTATAACACTTTGTTTTAAGTTTTTGTGGAAGATTTTTCAAGAGACGCAGTATTACCCATGCGACAGGCACTAATATTGGCATATAGACTCGAGCATGTGTACATGATGGTATGGAGATGCGGCGGAACTTATTCGTGGATTTATTGGCGCACGAAATAAATGGATATCGGAGATTTCTTTCTGCCGATATAAAACATTATCTTAGGCGCACCACGGAAAGGTCTATAAAGTAGAGTTTGTAAGCCTGTGATGCCGCGCTCTCCATGATTGTTAATTTCACAGACTTTGCCTTTTGGAATAACTATCACTTTAATGTTAATATTTAATTTTTACAGTATTGCTATCTTATCGTGCGATCCGTATATTTTTAGTATAAATTATTAGCTATCCCGTAGCAACGCAAAGTCAAACTACCTAGTCCAGATAATATAAGCGCATTCCGCCGTTCCGTGTACTTGCCCTTGCCCCATTAATTTTAGACGATCAAATAAATCTAGATGGATCCAAGGGCTCAGCATCAAGAACGTTGCTGTCGCCTTTACGCCGGAGTATGTAGCACTCGAGGACCCCATCACACACAACATATTCTTCTCCACCCACGGGATACCCCCCTACGGCGTAGCTGCACTGTAGCCCTACACAGGCAGGCAGTACCTCCCTGATGCCTGACCATTCACACAGACACAGCCACGCGCGCGGCAGGAACCAAAAGGATCGGAGCGGCCGGTGGCCTGCGACGACGACCACGTGCGGCATCCATCCATCCGTGTGGTGTGGTGTGGGATCTCATGCGTCTCCCCGCCGCGCGCGGCGAGTTCGATCGGCGATCCAGATCAGAGAAGCTAGCTCTGGCCGTAGCCAACTGCCGCGCGCGCGCGTCACTGTAACTGAGAGGCGCCGCTCGTCGCCGGCCGGCCCGCCAGCCCCTTTGCGCTGCTAGCTGTCTGAAAAGGAGATGCATGATGCCTCGGGCAAGCTGCGACGGCGCGGCTGCCGGATCCATGACGACGTCGTACGTTACGTACGTGCATGCAGAGGCCAGAGGCGAGCGTCGCGGCACTTTTCCACGGACATGTGCGTGCGTCTGTGCCTGTGTGTGTGTACGTATGGACCTGAGACTGGCAGGCAAGGCAAGGCGAAGCTCTCCAGGACGGCAGCCAGCGGTCAGCTGCTGCTGCTAGGGCTGTGTCGAGGCGAGGTTGCCCAAAGGAGCCGGCAACCGGTCGACCAGGTTGGTGGTGAGAACTGAGAAGGGCGCCATGGGACTGAGCCGGTTTCTGTCCATCAATCGATCGAGTGCCGGCCGGGACCCACCACGCCGGTCGATCGTCCATCGCTGGAATGATGATGATAATGACTATCTGACGGCATGGTCCCCCCGCCCACCAGTCCACCACCACATGTTGTTCAAGGGAGGGGGGGAAAAGAATCTTGGTTTAACAGCGTGTGCTAAGGTTCCGTTTAACTTGGGAACAGGACTCAAGTTCTTTGGGAAAGAGGTGGATTACGTTTTCTTCCCTGTTGTTCCTCCGTGAATTTCGACGCATGGCCGGTTTTCCCTATATCATCTTAGGTAGGTAAAGGTAAGTAATATATACCCTTAGCTTAGAGCAAGGCTAATAATACAGTTAGCTGTTGGCTGTCGAAAAACTTACAGTCAAACCCTATCAGCCCACTCATATAATAGTTAGCCTACTTATCCGTCTTACCAAAATTCTTGGTTTTTATACATAAGTTGGTTGTAAGCTTACAACATACTTCTCTTATCTTTCCTCCCCTCTCTCCTCCACCTCAGCATATAGCATGCTTACAACCTCTTATTATATTTGCTCTTAAGGGCACGCATGTGTGCTTCACTGTTAGATCTCTGCTACACTATGAGAATTGTGCATTGCAAGATTAGGTCTGAAAACATTTAACACATGCCCTAGCTCGATACAAAATTTGTGCTCTTGGATTGGGTTGTGAGTTTGAAGCCCCTCCTTCACTCACTAGTTTGCCGACCGATGCCGTCAATCGCATGTGTGAGTCCTTTCTTTTTATCTAAGGACCTGTACATCTCTGATCGATCACTCTTGCCAAACCTTAGGGCAGCTCCAAAATGGTGTTTTATGAGCTAGCACTAAGCATATTATTTCGTATTTTAATATAAAAAGGAGAAAAGCTATCTCTTGATAAAAGCTAGTCTCATACACATATTTTAATATTATTATGGGAGGATGTCACGTGGAGCCATTCATGTATGAGCTATGTGCTAAAAGCCAATACGATTTAAGAAATTATCTTAGAGCTAGTGAAAGGTTCTAATATGGCTAGAGAGGAGGTGAATAACCTATTTAAAAAATCTACATGACACTAGAGCAATTGATTAGTACAACAAATGGCGTAATGCAATTTTGCTCTAGCTCTACAAATGTTGTAAGCCACCTATCACAACAATTCTAGTTCTATGATCACTAGGCACATACAAGAGCTAAGTCACTACTTACTAAGCTAGTGTGCTCTCAAAGACTAACTAAAGAGCCATACTAACTGAACTAACAAGCTCTCAAATACTAGCTACACTAAAGAGTTTGGCACCTAATTTGCAACAATGTAAAGAAGGGGATATGAAGATTATACTACCGAGTAGAGGAATCGAACCAATCACAATGTAGTCAATCCAATCACTGGTAGAAATCCAATCACACAAGAGATAAGATTTTTCTCTCGAGGTTCACGTGCTTGCTGGCACGCTAGTCCCCGTTGTGTTGACCAACACTTGGTGGTTCGGTGGCTAAGAGGTGTTGCACGAACCTCGTCCACACAATTGGACACCTCAAGAACCTACCCACAAGTGAGACAACTCAATGACAAAGAGCAATTACTAGAGCTACCTTCGGCTCTTTGCCGGGAGATGTACAAGACCCCTCACAATCACCGGAGCCAGCCACGAACAATCACCAACACGTGCCAAGGCTCCTCCGCTGCTCCAAGCCGTCTAGGTGACGGCAACCACCAAGAGAAACAAGAAAATCTCTCCCAAGTGCCACTAGATGTAATCACTCAAGCAAATGCACTTTGAATCACTTCCAATCTCACATTTATCATTATGAAAGAAAATTTAAAATAACCCCCTCAACTTACATCTATGTTACCCAATAATGTTGAAAGATAATTTAAGAATACCCCCTAATTTTTTTTGTCTAAATTAACCACATTTACCATTTATGAAAGATAATTAAAAAACCCCCAAATGTGTATATAAAATTACTGAAAGGTTCTAATATGGCTAGAGGGTGGTGAATAGCCTATTTAAAAGTCTAAAAGATCACTAGAGTAATTTGATTAGTATGACAAATAGTAAAATGCAAACTTGCTCTAGCTCTACAAGGGTTGCAAGCCACCTATCCAACAATTCTAGTTGCTGTGATCACCAAGCACATAATTTGCTAAGTCGCTACTCACTAAGAGCTCTCACACTTGCTACACTTAAAAACTCCACTAGAAGAACTTAAAATATAAAGCAAGCTCTCAATTCTAGCTACACTAAAAAACTTGCTACAACTAGTTTGGGAGAATATAAATGAGTAAGTGGCGTAATTATACCACCGCGTAGAGGAGTGAACCAATCACAAGATGAATACCAATTCAATTACTGGGAGAATACCAAAGGGCAAGAGACAACCAATTTTTCTCCCGAGGTTGATGTGCTTGCCGGCATGCTATTCCCCATTGTGTCGACCAACACTTGGTGGTTCGGCGGCTAAGAGGTGTTGCACAAACCTCGTCCACACAATTGGACACAGCAAGAACCTACTCAAAAGTGAGGTAACTCAATGACACGAGCAATCCACTAGAGTTACCTTTCGGCTCTCCGTCGGGGAAGGTACAAGACCCCTCACAATCACCGGGAGATGGTCACGAACAATCACCAACTCATGCCAATCATCCTCTGTTGCTCCAAGCCATTAGGTGGCGGCAACCACCAAGACAAACAAGAAATCCACAGCCACAACAGCTATTTTCAAAATGCGCGAACAGTTAAGTCATGATCGGACTCAGCGCTCAAGTAACCAGACTCTCAACACCACAGCATTCGATCATTTATAGTAAGGTTCCAGAGCCAAAAATTACCTACCAACGTGTCGAGGGCCAATACTAGGGTACCTGAAGAGAAGGAGCTAATAACCATCAGCATTAATTCATCTGAGTAGTCAAGAGCGCGACTACAGCTCCAACCGACTGACCCCCAGGTGCGCAAGCTCTGCCTCACCTAACCCTTGGGTTTGCGCTCCGTCTCGCCTGACCTTTGAGGGCTGGCTCCACCACACCCGGCCTTTGAGGGCGGGCTTCACCTCGCCTGACCCTTGCGCTCTGCCTCGCCCGACCTTTGAGGGCAGGCTCCGCCTCACCTGACACCAAGGCCACGGGCTCTGCCTCTCCCGACCTCTGAGGGCTGGCTCCGCCTCGCCCGGCCTCTGAGGGTGGGCTCCACCTTGCCTGGCCCTTGGGGTTGAGCACCGTCTCGCCTGACCTTAGAGGGCGGACTCTGCTTCACCCAACACCGAGGTCATGGGCTCCGCCTCTCCCGACACCGAGGCCTCGGGCTCCACCTCGTCCGACCTCTGAGGGCTGGCTCTACCTCACCCGACCTCTAAGGGCTAGCTTCGCTTCGCTCGGCCTCTAAGGGTGGGCTCCATCTTGCTCGACCCTTGGGTTTGCGCTCTACCTCACCTGGCCTCTAGGGGAGGACTTTGCCTCGACCGACCCCGAGACCAGGGGATCCGTCTCGCCTGACAGAGACCCATACCGCCACCAACCACTCCAAGTCCAAGCGAATGGGCATGGGTCAATGCTCTAACACTAGGGAGGTGACCGACACACCCCGATATAACCCATGGCTATGACGGGCCATACCTAGGAATTCACATTAGGAACAACATCAGGTGTACCGGTGTTGTCCTACCTATCCCTCGTATGAGGGCTGATAGGCGTGTTAGTTCACCACGACGTCCACCAGGACAGAGTGGAGCACCACGACCGAGAGACAACGCCTGTGCATGGCGCCAGTGATGGACATTGCCACGATGTGGAGCTGTCTCTATTGATGTCTATAGGGTTGGCAGGACCCGCGTGATGGAAAAGAAGGACCCGGTGATCCTAGAGGACTTCTCCTTCTCATTCTCCTCTTTTCCCTCCATTGTAACACATGCTTTCACTTGGCCTATAAAAGGGAAAGTAGGACGTCCCATGAAGGGGACTCAAACCCATCGAACCCTGAACCAATCAGAACACACAAGCACATAGTCAGGAAGTGACTGAGCTCTTGGCACCCGTTCACTCCTCTCACCAGATACTTAGGACATGTCCCTCTCTCGACCATTTGTGACCCCTACTACAAACTTATAGTGCTAGTAACACATGTAGCAGCAACAAACTGGACATAGGGACATTTTGCCCGAACTAGTATAAACCTCATGTCCTCTTAGCACACCATCTGAGCTAGACATGCAATATTAGAAATTTACTAGTCGGTGGCAACTTGAAACACCGACAGTTGGTGCGCCAGGTAGGAGCCTTTTGCGTGTCTTGACACCCACACCAGGCCTCGGATGGCTAGTCACAATGTTAGCTAGGTCCTGGGCGCGCACGTGTGCTTCGGGGATCTGGAGTTCATCATCATGATAGAAGGAGAGTTAGCGCAGGCTCCCGCCGCCGTCCAACCTCTCCACTCCACCGGCCTTAGCGTGATCGCTGAGGCATTGGAGGAGCTGTGGCTACACGCATCGGAGGCCCATTCCCCTGAGAGTGGCCAGCTCCTCGGCTTCGATTATGGGAGGTTAGAGCGCCAGCTCGGCGCCTTGCTGGGACCCTGACCGTCCTAGGAGGACCTGTGCCACCGCACCTTCTCGTTCACCAATGTCATTGCACAGCTTGCTAGGGGAGAGACTCTCTCCTCAAAATACCTCCTTTGGAGCATTACGACAGCGCTCCCGTTCGATCTCCGCAACGCCGCGGATACCGTTGACCACCCTATGGCACAACGCACGCCTCCATCCCCCATGAACGATGAGTTCATGGGGATGACCGAATAAGTCATGGAGTCTTTCCATGACCTACTCGTGGGAGAATTGGAGTCACCCTCTAGCTCTGACTCCAGCAGGGGGAGCCATCACCCCTCTCGTGAGTGTTTCATGGTGGGTACCCCGAGGGATAGGTCAAAAGCATCCACGAGGAAGAGGCTACCCTAATGAACGACCTCGATGATGAGGTCGGGGGGGGGGGGATGCAGGGGCCCCGCCTCACCTGTGGGTGGATCAGCTGAAGACCTGACACCAAGAGCTCAAGGAAGCACGACTCCAGCTCGAGTAGGAATGTGTGAAGCTCGATCGAGAGATCGAGTGCCATGGAGATGGTGGGTGTGCATGCGCCATGGCCCGCGATGTGAATAGGAGGATCATCGATGATGATGAAGCACTTCTACACTTCGCCCGGGTGAGCTAGAACATCGCCGATGCGGCAGCCTTGCTCCGAGGGCTTTCGGGGCCCGCAACGCCCGAAGACCATCGGGCCCATCACGAGATACGCATGCTACATGGGCATGCAGTGGCACAGCAAGCCAAGAGCTCGCTGTCTTGGCGACATGAGCTCGACACTAGCTAGCGCACACCCTTAGAGCGACCTGACAAAGACGTGTCAGTGCACTAGGCGCCACAAGGTGGCAGGTTGCGCACCACGGTCTCGATACATCAGTATCTCAGCCACAACCGTGTCCATGATGATCCAAGGGAGGGAGCTAGCCATGGCTACCACCCTTGTCATGGTGGATGCTATGACAGCGACGAGGACCGAAGCTCAAGCCCTAGCCTGCCAAGACCTTAGGCCTTTGGTCGACATGTCCTCAACGCTACCTTCCCGCCATGGTACCGACCACCAGTCAACATCCTAAAATACTCTAGGGATACGAACCCTGGACTGTGGCCTGAGGATTATCGACTTGCTTGCCAAGCCGGTGGAGCGGATAATGACAATTTCATTATCCGCAACCTTCCACTATTCCTAGCCGATTTAGCGCAATTATGGTTGGAATACCTTCCACCCAACAGAATCCAAAGTTGGGCGAACCTAAAAAAGATCTTCGTGGGAAACTTCTAGGGCACGTACAAGCGTCCTAGGAACCCATGGGATCTCAAAAACTACCAATAGAAGGCTAGAGAAACCCTCTGTGGATACATCCGGTGCTTCTCCCACAGAGCAATGAGCTGCCCAACATCATCGATGACAACATCATAGGAGCCTTCCTATCTGGGACCGCCTACGAGTCCCTGGTTCACAAGCTAGAACGTAAGGGTCCATGAACCACCAAGGAGCTCCTCGACATCACAACCAGCCACACCTCAGGCGAGGAGGTGGTCGGAGCAATCTTCGACCACCTCAAAGGTAGGGCGAAGCAGGACGAAGACGCCAGTGAAGGCGCCTCCAACCGTCCTAGAAAGAAGAAGAACAGGCAGCGGCGCAAGGGCTTGCTCGTGGCCACCGTCGACTGCAAAGGGAGTCGGAAGCCCGCTAAGGGAACCCCAAACCACTTCGAGAAGCTGCTTGAAGGGCCATGCCGCAACCATCCTTTCCCTATCGAGGACCTATACAAGGACTGCGACCTCTTGAACTAGTTCTTGTTTGGAGGCTCCAACAAGGGGGAGCACAGGAAGGAGCCTAGCTAGATGAAGCATGCAATGTCGCCCTGCACCGCTCGGCCAAGTACTAGCAAGCGTTGCGCCAGTACCACAGCCATCGAGTGCGGGGTTGAGCCTTCAACTTTGGGGACCGGGTGCTCCGCTTAGTCCAGAGCAACAAGAACCGCCACAAGCTCTCTCCACCGTGGGAGGGACCATACGTCATCATGGAGGTGCTCCAACCAAGCGCCTACAAGCTCAAGGCCATCGATGGTGAAGTTTTCATCAGTGCCTGGAACATCAAGCAGCTATGTCGCTTTTACCCATAATATACGCACACTTCCTCTTATCAGTTTTGCTATCAACTCCCTGATCTTTAGGTGATGTCTGACCCTAGCAAGGGTATAGGGTCAGGCCTCACTCGAGGGCTAATAAGAGCTTATCTATCCAGTAGACAGTCTCTACGTCTAACTCTTTCTCATGATTAAGACCCAGAAGCAAAGTTTGTAGAAACAAACGCTGAGTAAAACTGGTCGGACTACGAGAAACCTATGCCTCGGCGGCTACGACGTCTTTGCTCACCAGCGTGATTAGAGTTTTTTCTGCACCTCAGGCTTTTTGGCCTTAGCCGCGGAAAGAGTTGGTACACATTTAAGAGTCTATCCACTTGGCAAACATTCTTTGTGCCCGACCCTCTCTCACGTTGAGACCTAGAAGCTAGGGTTGCAGAAACGAACGCTGAGTAAAACTGGTCGGACTGCAAGAAACCTACGCCTCGACGGCTACGACATTTTTGCTCACCAGTGTGATCAGAGTTTGTTCACCCATACCCCGGGCTTTACAGCCTTAATGATGGAAGGGGTCAGAATGCACTAACCTTTTTATACTAAAGGGGGAGAAGGGCTAAAACACTTTTTGGCCATACCAAAATCTAAGAGCTTGTCCATTTATTACAAGTTCGCCTCCTGACTTATCTGCCTAACTAAATTCTTGTGCGGGATGCTCTCATCCTCTATCTCCGCAGGTAAGTCCTGTCCCGACGGGGCAATACAAGTTGATCGGATGGCTTAGCCACGGTCGAGGGACGGGTTGGGAGCAGTAGGATGCCCCACGTGGGTTATGTTGACCCCGTTATGAACGATGGACCTGGATTCCGCTTGAACATATTCGGAAAGAGCTCCCTAAACCCACCACTCATGCCATCGAGGTAAGTCCTGTGCCAGTGGGTCACCCAAGTCGATCAAACGATTCGGGCCGCTGCCGAGAGATGGGTCACCCGTACTTTACGTGCATTACTTTTGCTATTGAGCCCCCAACCCTAGCAACGGCAAGGGGTTAGGTCTCGCTCAAGGGATGGCAAGAGTGTCTATTCGGTAGAAATTCTCGATGCCCGATCCCTTCCTCGTGCTAAAAACTACAATCAAGGTGCACGGAAACAAACTCTGAGTAAAACTGGTCGGACCGCAAGAAACCTACGTGATGAGGACATGACCTCCATACATATGACCATGTCTGGAGAACCATATGGAGACCAAGGAGATCAGTGAGGGTGTCCTAAGCAAGAAGGAGGCCTAAAGCTCATCCGGTTCGAGTCACCAAGGTGGAGGCCCAAATCAAGTTCGAGTCCATCTCGGCCTCCAGGACCAGTCTGTCTTAAACTAGTCACCCAGGACGCATCCAGACTCTGTTTTCGATGATCCACATATGGATGGAAATCTAATTTGATAAGGAAGCCAATCCAAGTGGTTTGACATCAAAAGCTCTTTAGAATCAACAGGAATCATCGAAACAAGTCAGCATCCAGAATCTACCAGGGTGCTACGACACCGTCTTTTGGTCTGTCGGACCGTGTATCGTGTTTGGGCCCATTAGAGGGCGTGTCCAGGGGCCCAGGGGGGTGACACCCAAGACTCTATAAATAGCAGCCGTCTCTCTCCTTAGGGTTGGGGTTTTGTTTAGTTCTTGATTTTCTTGTGAAACAGACGTAGTTTTGCTGCAACTGTCGCCGCCAAGGCCGCTTGCTGTGAACCAGGGCCCCAGTTCTTGATCTTGTTCGCCTGTGGCGATTAGTCCTTTCGAATAAAGACTTGAACTCTTTCTCATTATCATAAGCCTTATATTTATTTGCACTTTCAGATTGTGTTTATCTCGTTCTTGCTTGTGTTCTCGATTCGCTTGTAGGAAAGCCTTCTCGGCGAGGTCAATTGCGTTCGCGTGGTTGATAACCAACGGAGCAGTGGTGTAATAGTTGTGGGGGTCTGAATCAGTCTTGGTTCGAATCCTAGATCATGAACATCGAGTCTCCAACAATTGACGCTATCATACCTTTCGGAAGATCGGGCCTAGTCTACATCACTACGCCCTAGTGGCTACGACATTTTTGCTCACCAGCGTGATCAGAGTTTTTGTCCCCACACCCTAAGCTTTAGCCTTTGCCTTCTCAGGAAGGGTTTGGAGGGGCCCACTTACGGAATCTCCATCGAGGAGAGGCCGGTAGGTCACCCAAAGTCGATCAGACGGCTCCGGCCGCTGCCGAGAGATGAGTAGGTAGCAATGGGATGTCCCATGCAGGTCACACCAACTCCATCATGAATGATGGACCCGGACCCCACATGGACATATCTGGTAAGAGCTCCCCGAACCCATCACTCGAGCCATCGAAGTAACTTTACCAACCCCCACTTTACTTCTCCAGTACATGGGCATTCATTCATCCATTCTCATGCATGCATTCATACATTCATTCAGACATTCATCCATACAATCATCTCATACATCCAAGCATTGCATATGCAATTATTGCATCACAACACTTTGTGTCGTGTCACGAAGTGGTAGTTGTCTCATTCGACATGAGCGGCGATCGACTGAGGTTCAAAGGCTAGCCCACGAAGGGCTCGAGGCCACCTCGCGTCAAACAGAGCCAGGGGAGAAAAAATGGAGATGAGCCCCAGTGGCCCTTGCCCGACCCCTCTCAGAAGCGGACAGGGATATCTTGACCTTTCTCATTTGATCCTAACCTCAAGCCAAGCCCATAGAATCTCCATCGACTAGGAGGACACAGGCATCTACTAGGAGGCGGGCCACTTGAGTTAGCGGGCCACTTGAGTCGCTCTCCAGAGTGACACAGGCATCTACTAGGAGGCGGGTTAAGGAGTAGTGGATTGCCATATGAGGGTCGTGTTGACCTTGTTAGTGAATGATAGACCTGGATTCCACTTGGACATGCCCGTTAGCGAGCTTGTCGAGCGTGACACTTGAGCCATCGAGGTAAGTGTCATTAGCTCAGCCCCTCTGGTTGGAAAAACCGTAGATAGGGTGATGCATGAAACACGGCCGACCACCACTGAGCCCCATGGGGCTCGAGGGCTCCAGCCGCCCAACTCAAACTTAGGAATCCACCTGACCGGGGTTTGAAGGCTGGCCCGCGAAGGGCTCAAGGCCACCTCGCTTCGAATAGGGATAGGGGAGAAAATGCAGATGAGCCCCAGTGGCCTTTGCCCGACCCGCTCAGAAGTGGATAGGGTCATCTCGACCTTCTCATTCGATCCTAACCTTGAGCTGAGCCCACAGAATCTCCATTGAGGAGAGGTCAGCGGACCACCCGAGTTGCTCTCCGAAGCAACATGGGCATCTATTGGGAGGCGAGTTAAGGAGTAGTGGAATGCCACATGAGGGCTATGCCAACCTTGTCATGAACGATGGACCCAGATTCCACTTGAACATGCCTGATAGCGAGTTCACCGAGCACATCACTCGAGCCATCGAGGCAAGTGATGTAAGCTCAACCCCTCCGGTTGTGGAAACCACAAACAGGCAACAATCACAAAGATGAGCCAGCCCTCGACCGGACCCCTACTACATACGGGGGCTCGAGGAAAGTTTAACTTGCAAGGAGACTAAATGTGCGGTCGTAGAACAATGGTTCAGATCCTAGGGAGGGGGTACACATGAAAACAAGAGGCGCTTTCTCCTATTAATTTCGCTATCCTCTCCTTGATCTTTAGTGACACCTAACCCCAGCAATGGCAAGGGGTCGAGTCTCACTTGGGGGTTGATAAGGGTATACATACACCCTTTCTAAAATAGTCGCCGCACCCGACACCCTCCCTCATGTTAAACCTAGTAGCAAGGCCTGCGGAAATGAATGACTAAGCAAGGCTGGTCAGACTGTGAGAAACCTACGCCCCGGTGGCTATGGCACTCTTGCTTACCAACGTCATCAGAGTTTCCCTCCTACACCTCGAGCTCTATGGTCTCAACAAATGGAAGGGTCAGAACCCATTGTCGGCACAAAAATGTGTAAACGCTCAGGGTCCCCTCATCAACGCTCACCTCACACTTAATAGAATCATGGACGCACACTGTAGGCGTTAACGCATAGGCAATCGGCTATTTAGCCGATACAGGCATAGGAAATAGCTAAGGTCACGCCTAATCCGGAACAAATCTAATAACTACCATCCTCCAATCTATAGTGCCATCAGTGAGGATAGACCGGATCATTACAGCCATAATGGTGAACTATAAACTAGATTTAAGTAGCCAGCAAACCTCTTCAAGATTATTCATGCCTTAACCGCGTACTATGCGCGATCAAGATCGAAGTAAAAACGGCCGATGAAACATAAACCGTCGCTCAAGGTAAACAATATTGTGTTGTAACAAAATGAACGATGGACCTAAAGGATATGAGGCCGATCTAAATCGATCTTGATCGGGCAGATTGATGTTGCTGCAAACTAATGACAATGAAAAACATCAGCAAGATCGGTAACTTAATGAATCTACCAAAGATTGTCACTCTTAGGTAGAGCTGATAACTTGATCTTAATCTAGTTCGAGCAGTGGAGGTCAACCGAATCGATGTAGCCATACTTGAACTAGACAAGAGTCGTTAACTAGCTTATACTAGAGTTGCAGTGGAGGTTGACCAGATCGATGCAGCCATACGAATAGAAGTATAAGCCATGACGGTACTTATAGACAAGCCGAAGGTCAGCCGGACCGATGCAGCCCTGCTCGCTGAAGAACTCAATGAGATCTACTCTACTCCTACTTTTAAGGGTTGGCCGGAGCCGAAAAAAGTAAATGACTTGCATTTGATTGATTGTATCTTTTACAATAGCCGAGGTTCAGTATTTATACCCAGAGCCTAAACATGAATCCTATTCAAGTACGATTCAGTACAATCTTTGGTATATAAGAGAACATTCCTAACTTAAGATAACTTGGACCCTAATCTTTCCCTTTTTGTAGAGTCCAATATGTATTTCTCGACGCCAACCATAGCACATTATCGTTATCTGCAGACGTCATTCAAAGAGAGTTGATTCTAGTGCCTCCTCTAAATCAGCTGATATCGATCTTCATGCAATCGAGTCATTGATCAACACAATTTTGGAAGCTTCGAGTTCCCGCGTTCTTCTCCCCAAATTTTGGTGTAAACACCCATGAACCCCTTTTCACCCATAAAAAGGGAGGAAACACAAATCCGTTCGCACCAAAACAAAATAACAAGTTTGTTTAAATGATACACAAGTGTCTAATTACAAGAATAATTGACCGACCTATTGAACTAACTATCCCCTCTGGGGGAGAACTATGCCTTCAATCCAATCCGCTAGGTCCTGCGAAACGGGAGCCACCGCCGCTTCCATCTCCTCTAGCTCATGGACTTCATAGCCAGGTGCAAAGCCGTGTCTCATCATCTCTAGATCGAGCTGTCCCCATAGTGAGAACGAGCAATCGTGAAGGATTGATTGACCCTGGCATGAAGGGCATTCCTCTCAAGCTGGCGGACCTGTGTTGTGATCTCGACGGCACGGGCCGCGAGTGAACTGGTCCCCTCCGGCCGCACCACCTCAAGGTCATCGTAGACCACTCTGAGGGTAGCACTTAGGACTCGAGCTTGTCGATCTCCACCTAAAGACTCCTCCTCGCCTAGACGAGGTCCACGGCTAGCCCGATAGAAACGCATTCGGCCTCCAGCTTCTGGGTCATCGCGTTTCCAACTCAGCCTAGAGGGAGCCGACCTTCTGCTGCGCATCATCGCACTACAGGTAGGCCTGGTCATGCTCTCAAAAGGCCTAGTCACGCTCCTCGCGAGCCACGCCGTGTTACGAGTGGAGCCTCTCTGTGGTTTAGAGCAGCTCATCCTGCTCCTTGCGCAACCGAGTGACCACCGCGGCATCAAGGCTCACCCTCTTCTCTAGGGCTGCGAGCTTCTCCTCAGCCCCTAGCTTCAGCTCCCTTTCCTTCTCAACCTCGGCCAGAAGGTCAAGGATCCACTGGTGGGTCTCGGCATCCTTCTGGAGTAGCTCATCCTGCTCCTTCCTAACCTGGGCAACCTCCTCCACGACCTCGCCAACAAGGCCTTGAACACCTTCTTGGCCTTGTCAGCATCCCGATAGGCCTCGGCCACCCACGACTAAAGACTGTCTACTTCCTTGACGAGGGGAGTCAGCTTGGCCATGCTTTGCTCGGCGACAACAAGCTGAGCGATCACCTCCCTACATAGCCACACCACCTCAACAAGGTGGTCCTAGGTCTCATTCTATTGACAAAGGAACCAGGACTTCCCCCAGCTGCGAGCTATGAGGGACTATAGGGAAACGATGGTTAGAATACAAAAAGTATATAAAAAAAGAAAAGGGCAAGAAGCAGGATTAGGTAAATACCTGGCCGGAGGGAACGACAACGTCGCGTAAGGCACCCCTAGCATGGTTCAAGGCTTCTAGCACGGTCACGATCCCCAAGTCGAGGCTCTCCCGCTCCATACTCCCGGCGGCGGTGTCAAGGGTGAAGAGCGTTGATGCCAGATCCTACGGATTTGTCCACCGAAGCAGGGGCTCACCCTACGTGGGTGAGTCGCTGCATACCGACGTCAGGGCTAGAGATGACTCCCCACTAGTCCTAAGTGCTGCTGACCCCTCTCGCCATGACGTCCCCACCAAGGGACCCCCTCCGACGATGAAATGGGTTTGCGGTGTGAACACGGACCTCTCTACAACACCACGACTCCCGGGGACCCATCGGCTGCGTCCCCCTCCGTTCAGCCCACACCAGGCGCCGTCGCTTGGGCCACCAATGGCGTGGGTCGTGTCGGTGCCTTAGGCGCCTCTGTGGTTGTACCTGGTTGTGACCCATCTGTCACGGTCGCCGCCACCTCCACCTGCGTTGGTAGGGTCATGATCGGCTATGTCGCGCTCGCCACGGTCGGCGCCATGAGCACGATCGGTAGCCCCATCTACCCCATCGTCAGTAGTGGTATCACAACCATCACTGTCTGCCCCGTGACCTCCGAAGCTACCCTTTGAGCCCCTGAGTCTACCAGTCCCACCGAGGGCATGGGCACCACCATGGGCAGCATCCAACTGGCCCACGACACAGTAGCACTGGTGCCTCGCCCGCCCAAAATGGGCACGACACTAGCCAGCGGTTGCTGCCTCAATTGGAGGGCGATGTTCTTCTTTGGCGCCAGCGCCAAAGGATTGTGTTGCCTGCCGACGCTGCAAGGGATGACAAGCATAAGTCATGATGAAATCTGACTAAAATACGAAAAATAGAGGAACTGATAACTCACCTCAGCGTCGTCGGGCAGTAGATGCGTTTAGGGGCCTAACCCCCTAACCTTTGCTCTGCCTCATCGGAACGAGGCCACTTTGAGCCCACACCCTCCTCCTAGGCAGAGGGGCTCACTCCCCTTGACTCTTGGGGCATGACGGTGGAGCCTCCTGCCTCCGCCGACATCTTAGGCATGGTAGTAGAGCCACCTACCCATGTTGACTCCTAAGGGAGGCCAACAGTATGCCTCGCCTCTACCGACTCCCCGAACGTACCCTCCCCTCCATGGAATGGGAAGGGTCCCGACTCCTAAAAGGATGAACCAATACCTATCAACACATCCTCGTTCTCTAGGATATCCCACTAGACATCATTGGCTACCTTGTCATCATTGCCATCGTCATCTTCATCATCGCTATTGGTGTCCTCCCCCCATTCCCATGCCTACAGCTTCTACTGGCTCTTCCTCTTCTTGTCCTCCTTTGCCTTCCTCAGCCGCTCACCCTTGGCATGATTTGCTGCCCTCACAGATGAATCCCTTAGCAATGGCACTGGGTGATCCATTAAGATGAGGTCCCTCGGCTGGTCTCACCCCTCTTAAAGTTAGTATCAAGAGGTCAGGAAATCTATTGAAAAGAAGGCATGAAAAAGGTAAACTTATGAACATGGCGTGGCCTGGTTCTAGCCACATCGGAGGATGTCCCAGCACCGGGTAGACAAAATCGAGGGGGGTACCCATGTCGTCCCATGAGAGCTCCATTGCCTCCTTGATGCATTGCGCGATCTTAGAGTTGGGGAGCGCCCCCCTCGGTGAGCACCATTCCATCGAATGATGCCTTGGGCACCATCGTGTATAGTGAGAGCACACGTGTCATCAACGGCACCACCCTCCTTGAGTGGTAGGCCCCGATGATGCCTAACCCCTTCAAGCCATTCTCTTTGAGGATGTGGATGGCGGTGATGTGGTCTTAGATCTTCTTCTTGTCCTTCTCTGGGATGCCCCACTTCCTCCATGACTCCAGGGCCTCTTCGATCAGGCATAGGGGCGATGGCGTCGTTCTTGAGGTAGAACCACTATGAATGCCACCCCTAGTTGGACGTTGATAGCCGCATCGATAAGTACTCGCCGACCTAATTGTTCCAGAGCTAGATGCCAGCGCACCCCATCGACATGTGCAGCTCCTGTCTGCTTCTCTTTTCCCTCTTCTTCTAGAGGGTGACGGTGAAAAGTACCTCCACAAATCGAAGTGGGGGCTAATCCCCAGGAACCCCTCACACAGGGCGACGAACGCCACCATATGCTGGATCCCATTGGGATTGAGATGCTGCACTTCGATCTTGTAGTAGTGCAGCAGCCCTCGAAGAAATCTGTGGGTGGGGGTCACAAACCCACACTCATGGAAGTGGGCGAATGACAACACATAGCCATCAGGCGGTGACGGCACGTCCTCCTCGCTGGGCAGCAGCCACTCTTTGGCCACGGTCTGTGCGCGGAGAAGACCATGATGGACGAGGCCATCCATGCATTGGAAGGTGATGTCAGAGCGGCACCACGGATCCATTAGAGATGCGGGCATGTGGATGCGAGCTCAATGGCGGCGGAGATGCGGAGATAGGAAACCTGAGCAATTAGCGGTGGTAGTCATGGCTGCAGAGGCAAGGATGCAAGGTATGGAATTTAGGGGGCAAACCCTTTGCTTTTATAAGGGCGATGGATGCAAGGAAACCAACCAACCGCCTAGATCTCCATGCCTGCCATGATCTACCATAATGTCCTATCATGGGACGTGCGCACGCAATCTCTGTCTGTTCCCTCGGAAAACTCGCCGAACATTTTGCCTCTCTAGATGGGCCATGACTCATCATGACTAGGCCCGACTAGGCCCAGGAGTTCGTAGGTCAGCCCAACGATGGGTTCGACAACCACTCCAGGTGCCTTTAGGGTGAGAGGTGGAAAGGGATGGGCCCACTAGCGGCCAGTACCTAGGCGCATGAGCACCATGGGCATCCTAGCCTATGTTCGAGTCTCGGCCGGTTATGATCCATCATTTTTTTGAAGAAAGGCACTTAGCCCTTGGGACTGGTTGAATGGACCCAAGAACTATATGGATTGACCGCTAAGAAAATGGGGTTAGTCACCAAGCTAACCCAATTCGGATCCCCATGAATGGGATGCTGAGGCCCCACTTAGACTAGCCCATTAACAGCTCACCAGGTGCCATGATTCATCCTTAGAGGAAAATCATGGCACGGCTCGGCCCCTCTATTTTTATCGAAAAGAATACTTGAGGGGAGACAATCACAAAGATGAACCAATCCTTGACCGGGTCCCTGCTATGGGAGGGGGCTCAAGGAAAGGGAATCACCGCCCCTAGGTCATGCTGTGGGCAACAAAAGAAGGCCGAGGCCCTCAGAGTCCTCCCATTCAGAAAAGTCTCTAAAGGAGTATTCTACTCCTCCGTAGGCTCAGGGGCTACTATCGGGGACCAATACTAGGGTACCCGAAGAGGAGGAGCTAATAACCATCATCATTGATTCATCCGAGCAATCAAGAGCACGATAATAGCTCCAACTGACCCTAGGTGTGCAAGCACCGCCTACCCTTGGGTTTGTGCTCTGCCTCGCCTGACCTCTGAGGGCTGGCACCGCCTCGCCTGGCCTCTAAGGGTAGGCTCCATCTCACCCGACCCTTGGGTTTGCGCTCTGCCTCGCCTAACCCCGAGGCTATGGGCTCCACCTAGCCCGACCTTTGAGGGTGGGCTCCACCTTGCCCGGCCTCCGAGGGCAGGCTCTGCCTCACCCAACACCGAGGCCATGGGGCTCCATCTCGCCTGACCTCTAAGGGCTAGCTCTACCTCGCCCGGCCTCTGAAGGCGGGCTCCCCATCACCTGACCTATGGGGTAGGCTTTGCCTCACCCGACCCTTGGGGTTATGCTCTGCCTTGCCTGACCTCGGAGGGCAGGCTCTACCTCACCGGACACCGAGGCTACGGGCTCCGCCTCGCCCAACCTCTGAGGGCGGGCTCTGCCTCGCCCAACATCGAGGTCATGGGCTCCGCCTCACCCGACCTCTGAGGGCTGGCTCCGCCTCGCCCAACCTAAAAGGCTAGCTCCACCTCACCCAACCTCTAAGGGCAGGCTCCCCTTCGCCCAACCCTTGGGTTTGTGCTCCGCCTTGCCCAGCCTCTAGGGGGAGGACTCGGCCTCGACCAACCCCGAGGCTAGGGGATCCATCTCGTCCGACCACTCCAAATCCAAGCGAATGGGCCTGGGTCAAAGCTCTGACACTAGGGAGGTGACCGACACGCCTTGATATAACACATGGCCATGATGGGCCATACCTAGGAATTCATATTAGGAACAACATCAGGTGTACTGGTGCTGTTCTGCCTAACCCTCGTACGAGGGCTGACAGGCATATCAGTTCACCACAATGTCTGCTAGGATAGAGTGGAGTGCCATGACTAGGAGATGATGCCTACGCATGGCGCCAGTGATATATAGGGCCACGACATGGAGCTGTCTCTATTGACATCTATAGAGTCGACGAGACCCACATGAAGGAAAAGAAGGACCCGGTGATCCTAGAGGACTTCTCCTTCTCATTCTCCTCTTTTCCCACCATTGTAACCCATGCTTTCCCTTGGCCTATAAAAGGTTAAGTAGGGCATCCCATGAAGGGGACTTGAACCCATAGAACTCCGAACCAATCAGAACACACAAGCACCCAGTAGGGAAGCGACCGAGCTCTCGGCACCCATTCGCTCCTCTCACCAAAGACTTGGGACATGTCCCTCTCTCGACCGTTTGTAACCCCTACTATGAACTTCTAGTGCTAGTAACATGAGCAGTAGCAACGAACTGGACATAGGGACATTCTACCCAAACCAGTATAAACCTCATGTCCTCTTAGCACACCATCCGAGCCAGACGTGCAATATTAGAAACTACTAGTCTGTGTCAACTCGAAACACTAACAGAACATGTTAGGTCCAGGGTGACCTGACGCACCCTAGCATCCAATCAACACTCTCAATTCTAGGCGTGTTGGCAAGGCTGACGTCAGCATATGTGAGTGTCCACCTAACGTGGTCCCTGCGGGTCTGATCACGCCAAACCGCCACCTCTCAAAAAGTGACCTGACACACCGGTGCTATAAATCCAACGTCCAGTCGCTCCTTGCCCCTCTCGGCCAACACAGCACCACCGCCTATAAATGACTAGGCACACCGGGGTGAGTACGGTCACCACGCGGCTAGCGTCCGGTCAAGGACTTTCACCAGTTTTTCTTTTTCTAAGTCCTCAACTGCTTCACCCTTGCTTCCAACTTGCTAACCACAAAGTGTAGAACTTGTGTGCACGTGTGTTAGCATTTTTTAAAGCATTTTACAAGGGTCAAAGTTAGCACACTAGGTTTCTAAATGTATATGCAAGAATCATGTCACCTAGTGGCACTCGATAACCGATTAGCCAAAGATTTCCCCTCTTTATAGTACAGTTATTGATCCTAAATGCACTTACACCCTTTATGGTGTCTTAGGTGCCAAAACAAAAACCTATCTTATACCTTTGCCTTGATCTCCTTGGTTTTTGTTTCTCTTTCTTCTTTTCCAAGGTGAGCACTTGATCATCTTTTGGTCATCATCATCCACCATGATCATCCTTTCGCTCCACCACTTGGCATGGGACCATCCTTTCATGTCTACATACTTAGTACAAGAATTAGTCCCTAGGTTTCATCAATTATCCAAAACCAAACTAGGGCTTTCAGCTAGTAACTACCTCATACTATTGGGGGTGCCCTTATGAAAACCCCTTTGAGCTCAAACTAGCACAAGGTGTTGTCCTATGGCAGAACCGCCTGAAATAATACGCTTTTGGAGGCGCTCGTCTTCCACTAGACACTAAACACCCCGAAAGTTAGCTACATCAGATAGTTCCATTGAGCACACCCCACGGGAGAACTCGAATCAATCCACGTTTTACCCCCAAAATCCAATAATGAGTACGAGCTTACAATACTTAGTCCATTTCATACAACAAGAGTTCTTGGAAATTATTTATTACAATACCAGGGTTCAGAGTGCGATAATTAAATAGCAAAATAAAAATAAACATCTAGCAGAAACGATACAAGGATTCATCTGTGCCCACCAGAAGAATCCTCCACACAAGAGTTACTCCTCAAGCTGTGCCTGCAATCGGGTAAAATAAAACCTGAGTACACAATGTACTCACAAGACTTACCCAACTAGTGGGAATAGTTTCTCGACTCCAAGGGGTATGATACGCAATATGGGTATGCTATTTTCCTTTTGTTTGCGAAAAGCATTACTAGAAGTACGTCCTTAAGATCAAGTTTAATTAGCAGTCATGATTACTTCATTAGCTAACCATTCTAGGTAAGCACATGTACTACCTTTGTAACACCCTCGGTGTTACACCATAAATCATTTACTAAAACATGTCATGAGCATTATGTTTATGTGTTAATGAATGCGATAAAGTGTGTAGATCCATTTCTGTAACTCGAAACGATCAACTAAAATGCGAAACGAAAGTTGAGTCGATAGTCATGTTATATCACTTAGGGTTTAAAACCAATTTTTATTAAGCAAAAATGCTATAGAACATGTATGTGATACTTAAATAAAGTTTGAAGTACAAACTTTATAGATGATAGTGAAATACTTGCGGTCGAAAAATGATATAACTATAGCTAATATGTCCACTAGCTTAGAAATCGCAAATGGAAATCAAATTCAGCTCAAAAACTTAGAAATTTTCAAGTCTGTCGATAGTTAGACACTGCTATGTTTGGCAATTTATTGTGAGAGATTGGGTTAAGGAGTGGTGTAGTGTTATAGCTTGATTTGGTAGTCTCATGTGCCATCTTGTACATGGTGAAGACGGTTTAGGTTTAGTAGTGACAGTTTGGTCGTGATGAATGCTTTAAAATTCATGTGCGTCACTGTCTCGGGCTGGTTGGTCACGTGGCCACGATCACCGCACCTGGGCACTCGGCATCGCCGTGTTGGTCATGCATGCGTGTGCGTGTGCACTCGCAGCCATGGGCAGCCAGCCATGCCTGCCTCTGGCCTGGCCATGGCTCGGCTGCTGCCTGCTTCATCCCGTACTGCACTGCCGTCGCGTCCACCACTGCTGCCTCACATCATGATGCTACCGCTGACATTGTGTTGCTCCAATACACGCGCTGCATTGCGACGCCCCTCCCTGGCCCGGTTGGGTGCGGTCCGCACGTGGGCCATGTCGATCGAACGCATGCGCACCTATCGGCTAGTGTTGGCGCATGGGCCTCCCGATCCCGCCGCTCACATCCCGCCAAGGCAAGGACGAGCCAAGCCCACTGTCACGCTCCATTTCTCTCTTTCCCTCTTCTCTCTCTGCTTTCCACCGCCGTCGTGTCACGTCATGGTGAAGCCAAAGAGCGAGCACCTCTCACCAATGCCTCGTGCCCGCGTCTTTCCCTTCATGTCCCCTCTCTAGCTGACCCCACCCCACCTTGACTCGCGTCACACCGAGCTCCAATTTTGGAGCTTTGCCCGCCGCCGTGCCGATAAGGCCCGCTGCCGTGCCGATAAGGCCCGCCACCGCCCATGCCGTCGCCAGTCTCCACCACTTCACCCTGTGCCAATTCCTCTACACCACTAGCTCACCTTGGCTCCCTCTTCATCATGCGCACACTAATCGTAGCTCTAGTGTTGTCTCCTCGCCTCTAACGTGGTCGTGCCTTTGCGGTCCGCCATTCACCTCACAACACGCATGTGGCTAGCCTCGCTCGGTTCATCTCCGGCCGAGCTGGCTTCTCGGTAAGGTCACTGGTGAGTTGTCATTGCTCACCCGCTACCCCTACCACCTTGTTGTTGCTGTGGCTCACCTAAATGCCATCGCCATTGCTGCAGGATGCCCACCGTCGTGGAGAGGTCCTTCTATGGTGTCCTAGCTCGTGCAACCGCCGCCCATCGTCTTGCGTCGAACCCTAGGTGAGCGTCGGCCTCGTAGATAGGTCAGCGTGGGTCCTGTGTGGCCGGCGTAAGCGCCAGTGTCATCGCTCGCTGTGCTGGCCCGCGAGGGGATGGTCGAGGGCCTTGCCGTTGTAAAGAGGAGAAGATTTGAGGGTTCCATTGCAAAGTCATTGCCTATAGAAATAGTATGTGTAGTGTTCGCATAATTTTTAGATAACATGAGGGCGTTTTTGCAAGAGTGCCAGCGCACATAGGCTTCCTTGCCGCGGGCCACCTCCGCACGTGGGCCACGCCTCGTTTGTGAGCCACTGCGCGCTCGCACGCGTGTTGCGCCGCGTGGGCCGCGTTGGGCCAAAATCAGTTTAGCTTTTTCGTGGAGAATAGAAATAGATTTTTATTTTAATTCTAAGTTGAACCATTGGTAATTAATATAAAATAATGTAGGTATCCAAAAATTATGAAACCAATTTTATTAAGTTTCTAAAATTGTGCTCTATCTGTTAGTATATTTAGTTCATATATATACTTATCGATATCAGGAGCTATTAAATCATTTGAGAGTGCTTAATATTATTAGGTTAAATATTGTAGAAATTTTTGTGGCAAAATGGTGATAGCTTTAGCTTCAAAAATTTTACAGTAGCTTCATGGTATTATTTTGTGCTCACTGTAATTTTTGTAGCTTTAGAATAGACTTAACATAAGGGTAGTTAAATGCTCTTTGCTTCAAATACACATTAAATCATTAGTAGAAATAGAGATATATCTTCATTTGTAAAGCTAGGTGTTTGTTAGTTGAACCCAACATTTTACTTGATGAAGTGGATAGTTAGCTTAGTATTTTAGTCATTAGAGCTAGTTTAGTAGTTTACCATGTGCATTCTTATTTTAAGAGTTGTTGTTGCCGAAATGCTAAGTGTTGCATCATCATCGTATGCATGTACAGAATAAGTTGGTGGAGATCATGACCATCAAAGATCACGAGTTCGAGGAGGTGATCGAGGAGTACGAGGAGGAGATCCTTGTGTAGGAGGAGGTCCTAGAGCCACCACTAACTGACTGAGCTGACACCCCACCTGCCTAAGGTAAGACCTAGTGCATAACCCTTATTTTGAATAATCACTGGATATATATGTGATGTGCATTTACGTTATAGGCTTATTATTGAAACTACATGCATAGATATACCTACCTATGAGTCCTACTAGCTTAGCCCACGTAGCTGCTATGCTTAGGCTATCGGTAGTGTGAATAACCTGATGTTACTCACAATGGGTGATTATTATTATCACTCTCATGATAAAATGGTGAAAAGAAATGGAGACCAGGCAGGGATATGGTACGGGTATTGGTAGGGGTAAGAGGTTGTGTCCTGCGGCCAATGGGGAATAGCTTGGTTACACTATTTTCCCTGTCCGTGTCAGTTAAGGACCAACCGTTGCATTGGATTCTAGTCAGGTCATGGACTTATTATCCTGAGCACATACTTGTTTATGAGAGCAGGGAAGGCTCGTTGATCTCTTGTCGTGGGTTCTGGGACTCAGGTGTGGGGGCTTGGAGTCCAAGTTTGGAAGGGACCTGGACCCCTTGATAGGAGAGTTGTGGGTTGGTCCTACTTGTGCCTAGGGTACAAACAGGACGTGTGTTTTGGGGTACCTAGCTGGGCTACATTGGTTCATGAATCGCCATGTAAAATGGTACGACTTGTCTATGATCTAGCACCATAGTAATAACTGGAAGATGAAAGATGGTGAAATGGATTTGATTGCGTAACTCTTTCTTGAAAGTAGAACAGGTGCTTACATAGAATGGTTAGCTAATGAACTAATCATGACAGCTAATAAAACACATACATAAGGATTCACAACTAGTATTGCTTTTTTGTAAAAAGGAAACACAGCAAACCATAAAGCTTATCATATCCTTTAGAGTTAGAAAATTATTCCCACTAGTTGGGTAAGTCTTGTGAGTACATTGTGTACTCAAGGTTTATTTACCCCTGTTGTAGGTGTAGCTCGAGGAGTAGCTGTTGTGTGGAGGATTCTTCTGGTGGGCACAGATAGATCCTTGTATCTTATTGCTAGATGTTTATTTTAAATTCCACTGTTTAAATTTCGCACTCTGAGTTTGGTATTGTAATAATGTATTTCTAAGAACTCTTGATGTATGAAATAGACTAAGTATTGTAAACACGCTCTCATTATTAGATCCTGGAGGAAAAACGTGGATTGTTTGAGTTCTCCCTTGGGGTGTGCTCGATGGAACCATTCGATGTAGCTTGCTTTCGGGGTGCTTAGTGTCTGGTGGAAGACGAGCGCCTCCAAAGGTGTGTTATTTTGGGTGGTTCTACCACAACCTTCAAGCAAGGGTTGAGCAATGAGAACCATTTTACCATATTTCATATTCCAGATCTTACTACGGTGCTAGACCATAGCCAAGTCATACTGTCTCACAAAAACGTCGATTCATTAACCAATGTATCCCAGTTGGGTACCCCAAAACACAAGCCCCATTTGTACCCTAGGCATAAACAAGACCAACCCATTCCACTCCTGT